>NW_008751994.1:506319-544972 GCF_000715545.1 Opisthorchis viverrini | reverse complement strand
GGCTCAGAAATGGTGATAGATACAAAATAAACTTCGAAAATGGAGAAGTTTCGAAGCATATTCTGCGATTCACGCCATGACTGGTGGCCGGTGCGGCAGAAGTGGCTATGGACGACACAGGGAGCTTAGAACTAACAAGCGTCTGTGGAGCGGTTCTAATCAGTTAGGCCGATGCGCGGCGTTATGCGGTTACAAACGGAGAGGATTTATCAACAAAAGTGGCTTAGATCCACGGTTCATACGCGTAGACTACCAAAAGTTTACGCAATCTCAACCCCTAAGTTGTATCAGTACACAGACCTACAAAGACCTGGGTTGGAAGATCAAAGATTTAAGCTCGATCCAAATGAAATTGGATTTTCCAAGCCATCGGCCTTAAGACTTAGACCCCTGAACTACAGGCAAGACACTTTAAACGACCTTACACAAATTAGTTAGCAAACGAGTGTACTTTGCAAATTGCTTAAGATTAGGGTTCAAGCAGAGCATAAGGTGGACGTCGATTCGGAGACTACAAGTGCCTGCTGAGCCCCAAGAGGAGCGAACCAGGTCGAGGGATGTCAGATGGTTTTCAGTAACTTTATGAGTAAGGTGTTCCGGTGATCCAGTGTATTGGTCGAAACACATTTTGCCGACGAGTTTTGTCCGCTTTAATCTTGGTTACCTTAGTAGCCTACTCATTTGATCTAACAACCTCTTCTCAGAAGCGAAGCGTTCTTCAGCTAGAGGCACCGATTATTTTGAAAAGTGTGACAATGTTCAAAAACTATTAAACACACCATAGACAAGAATGTCTACATTAAATTATTGAACTTGGGAGAACAAGAATGGCAAAATGAGCCTTCGTAATATTATTAGCTAATACCAACCCTACTGAGAAATCCTTTGGCTTGATAAACCAGCAGCATCTCAGAACAGCTTGTGCAGCAATACACTTGACAGGTGGTTATAAGTACATTTACAGACCTTGGCACTAATGACATCAAACATGCCTTTCAATACAACAATTGGGTAACCAATATTCTCTCATTATACGACCCACCTGGCTAAAGGGTTATCATATGACATACCACAAAAACTACCGACAGCATTCGTGTGGAATGCTGGACATATAGGCCGAGGACCCTAAATATACTCCCTGGGCAATATCGATGACTCGACTGTCAGTCCAAATAAGCAAGTCTTTCTGGCCTTCACACAACAATAACCGTTAGGAATAGCCGAACTGTGATGCAGGTTGCGTTGTCAGAACTTCCAGCCTCGGCGTATACTTCCAGTTCTTTTAGTGTTCTTAACTAATATGACACACAGTTTGACCACTTACATCAATACTACTTAGACGCTTTTGTTTCTGCAGTCTATTTTGTCTGCCTTTTACACGTTGCTATGGTATGCTTGTGGAAACACGCTTTTGTTTTCACTTTTTAAAATTGATCCAATCAGTTAAAGTCCCACATCTGACCTGTATTAGCGGAGTTGCGCAGAAAACGCCGAGGACATTCTTGCACAATACTTCTGTTACTTGATGGGAATCATGACTAACAACAACCCTTCGACCAGAAACTGCTACGAAGTAAATTAATCTGGTTCCCAGGAGAAAGTTGGAACACAGAAAGCAGAAAATGGGTTCAGGGTTGATGATAAGCGAAATGGGTACAAAGCAATGTCTACAGAACTTAGCCTTATCGACGGGTGCGGGTACCGATTGGTTGACGTCCCAACGTCACAAATGATATTACCCTGTAGCATTTCTAGTTTTTATTTAATTGTCAATTTAGTAATGCTGTATCTCCGTTTCTCGTTCGTTTTAATCCTAACGCTCACACAGTCGCGTCACTATACAAAAAGCATGTTAATCTGGTGGTCATTCGCCTTTGAATTCAGCCATTAATCGAACGTTCTTCAGAACGATCTTGATGATCGGCCCTTTTCCTCTATTGCCCGCCTCGCCGAGTACAGAAACAAAAGACTCCAGGAATCGGATACCAGTAGTAATCCTCGGAATGACCTAATTCTTCCGTTCACGTTGTGACCTTTAACAACGAGCCGGTCACGAGACCAAATCGAGCGCATCGTTACTGGCCACTCATGGTATAATCAGTCACTTATTACTCAACACTTGGGTAAACTCAGACTACGCACTCATCTGGTATGGTTTTCCTCCAAGGTTTTCGGAAGTGCACAAACGGCGGATACCGCGTTCGGAAACTGAGGTACGTATCAGAAGCACCTGCCGGATTCTCTTCTAACCGATGCCTGACAGAATTTGTACTCTTTGATGAGAAAAGGTGCTCCGATCGATGGGACAAACACTGTCCTCATACGACGGTCCATGAAGCGAAGAATACAGGGTAGCAAGCTGGATCTCGGTCTGGTAGAGGTTACATAGACTAAGTTTCCAAATCCTGTCAGATGATTGTACAGCATACTTATAAGCGATCCACAATTTTCGTATCCCTAGATTCTCCGAGCGTATTCGGCTCGGTAGTCCCATATGCTTTTGTTGGCACACTTACCAAACAGGAAACATTCTCGAAATTTCGATTTAATGTATTTTTATACTTAGGTTCACAGACACCAGCATGTGGGAAGCCTTCGATGAGATAATAAGGCCATCCGGTCTTCAAAAGCCTTACACAAGAAAAGATGGCAGGGGTTTTTGAAGTGACGAAAGGCGGTCCGTTTTTGGCATAGACCCACATCCATAAGGCGTAAGGTCATGTTCCTATGCATTCAGTGACTGGAAACATTATACGTAATCCAGATAAAAGCAATTTGGGCCGTGATTTGAGCTCGAGATACCTTCACGGTTAAAGCGCAGAATTAATGACAGGAAGATCCGTAATTCGAACTCAACTCCGGCATCTCGCCTGCACCTGGTTGAAGTTGGTCAACTTGGCAGTACCTCAGTCCTCGTGATACCTTCAGGGGCGAGATGGCCCGTGGTTAGAGCGCGAGTTACTAACCAGTGTCTAGGCTTGGGCAACCTGCCAGTATCCCAGCCCTCGTGCTTCCTTCGGGTGGCGTGGCAGCTAGGCACCGGAAGGGTGTTACAACTGAGAAATTTTTCTTTACCTTCAGGTGGTATAGCAACCAGGCATCGCAAGGGTTTTACAGCTAGATGATTTATCACATTTGCTTTACTTGAGGTTTTAAAACCTTTCACTTATTTCGTATCAGTTCTGACTGTAGTGACTGTAGTCCACGCAGCGACCTCTAGGACCGGGATCGTCTTGGTTAGGTGTAGACAGACTACCGAAGTGGAAGATTTCTGAATATCGAGAGAGAGAGAGAGAAAAGCACACTACAGTGCGCGTTCCTTTGTTGTACGGTTGCGATATGTGGACCTTACGGGCAGAAATGAAATTATAGCCACTGTCTCAGAACTACGGCCTGTATAGGTTGAAGTTAACTGATTGCGAACAAAACAATTATAAAACGAGTAGGGAACATATCCAACATTAGAAAGTGCAGTGGCCTGATCACATATTGCCCGTAATCAGCAGTCAGCCGTATGCATGCTATACGGTGTTGTTCGTCAATAAACTGGATAAGAGTGGATTGCATCGGATCGAATTCGATGCCGTCGGCCAGCGAATCCAGAGGTAGCAACGAATTGTTGGGTAGATCTGATTCAGGATGATGCAGGCAAAGATGTGGTTCATTTAGCAGAAATATTACCAACTCTGGACAATGTCTGTGCGATCCGCTTTCTACAGTGGGGTGTGCCTGTCCGTACACCTAGCTTGAGAAGCTGTAATGACATTCTTGTTGTTAAATCCTACTCAGATTGTCTGGCTCAGTGCCTGACGTAGACATGACAGTGAGGAACCAGTATGCAGCACCAGGACCGAGAGACATCAAGCTGTCAAAATTGTTGTGCCAGATTCACCACATGAACTGCTACAGTCTACGATGTGATCATACCTGTTTTTGCACGGAGACCGGGAGAAGGTTTTAAATCTGCTCACTCATCCACTGACCCAATACACATAAGCAAAAACGTTGCTACATATTCTGTAATTGTGTACAGTGGCGCTAAAGGACACAAAGCATTTTATTAGCTAGCGCCGGCTCTGAGGTGTGGTGGTGAGTCTTTGTGAACGGAAAAGTCACCTTCACTGTGAGCCGCAGCTTCTGGTGCATTTTCATAGGCTTCTCTAAGCACGCGACGAATGGCTGTCAAAATATTTTGACGTTGTTGTACGATGACTGGCATGCTGAGGGTTTTCGGAGGAGCCGACTTTTCCAGAATGGCCAACACAGGTGCCATTGTTTTCAATGCACATTTGGCTTCTTCCCTGTTATCGGGCACGAGGGGAATAAGTGACAACTGACCCAACAGCGCCCACAAATCATCCCTAAAAATAGAAGAACAGGGAAGGGGATCAAGGGACATTCAGTTGGCGAGCACGTAGATGGCAATATCAAATTAGACAGTGCTGAGTATTCATAAAAACTTGTTTTGCAGCCATACGGTGAAAAGGAGAGACGTAGCACCAGACAAACCAACGTTTTCAAACAAACTATCCACATGCTGAGACAATGGGCGTCGCCACATCACACAGCGATGGCGCACCGAAATTTTGAGTCTCAAAATACAAGTTGTACGCACCAACTGCATATTTCCGATTACGAATGTTTCGGACTAAGAACATGATTGGCGAATTCTCTTAAAACGAAATTATTTACGAGATCACCTGGGTAGCGAATATCCCTAAGAAATGACACACTATCAGCGCATAAACAGACAAATCGATTCACGATAATATTTTCCATCGTCCATCCCTGAGCTGAATCCACTGATCGTGGATGTGGCCCACCTACCGAGGCTAAACGGATATCACGGCAGCAGGACCCCGGTAAGACGTTCCATCATATCCAAGCTGAATGAACATTGAGATCAGCATGAACGGGCTAATCACTGATGGAGCGGTGCATCGGGCGTTGCAGCCATTAAGGCGTCCCGCAGCAGTGGAAGAGGAGCAGGTACACCTGATGGCTGAATCAGAACAGCGGGCCGCCGAACAAAGCTTCAGCATTGTCCCGCCCTATCGTGAGTTTGGATACAACGTAAACTCCATTTTGTGGATATTCAACGCCATGAACACTGGTGTTCGGTTGTTATCGGGTCACCACTTGTTGAGTCTATGGGACCGATTCCAGAGGATTCGGAGTATGTGCGATGCGAGTAAGACTGACAGACCCCGCATAATGACGAGCGAACTACCGAACTACTGGGTTGAAGAGTTCAGAAGGCAGTATGCGGAGAAATGCTCAGCAGTACCAAACCTCACCGTATACCGTTCAGAAAACGTTAACACAGTGTGAGTGAAATATGCTTGACGAGCTCCAGTTGTAGTATCTACAAAGTGATGATTAGGGAAGGGGACCTGCATTTTTAGATGGTCTGTGGATCGTATGGCCAAAGATATGGATGAAGATGTGTGTTAGTTACATGTGAATACATCCAAGCGTCATATTCCAGTATGATCCAATCCACGCCAGTACAGAACTTTTGATGTCCAACATGCTTCAATACTCATGGTTTCGGCAGGACTCGACGAAAGAACGCTGAGTTCTTTCAGATCTTGTTCTTATGCGACATGACTGGAAGGTAGTGATTTCGTTTTATCCCCATTAGTTTAAGCCTTGTCTCAGAACAACTGCTTCAGATCCACGCGCTGCCATAGTAAGACGGGGGTGGCGCAATCGGTTGGATGTGGTGCCGACATGATGGCGCGCCATCCCACTATGCCCGAGTTGTTAGTGAATTTTTCGGTGAACAGTTCGGAAACCAGGGGTCTATTTGAAATGGGCCGCTCAGGTGGTCAGCAGATCACCAGGCCTCAATCCATTGGACTTTTTTCTGTCAACACCAGGAAGTGCGGTCAACAAGATCAGAACCAGAACGCCTGACCAGTTGAGGACGAACATTTTGATCGCGTGTCACTAGTTTACGTGCGACACCTGAGTGATGATTTTGCCTAATTGAGTGAAGTGGGTAGTTATGTGAAAAGGCCGGCAATGGTTTAGGCGGTTTCTTAATCAGTGTTTTAAACCTTGTAAATTTTTGTGTTGTTGGACATTAACAGGTCTTGTCTCAGCCCCATACACACTTCTTCAAGTGGGAGTCCTTGTGATGAGGCATGTGGCCTCCAACGATCTGGACTTTCTCAGCTTGATTATGAATTCCAGATTTGGAGTTGAAGCGTTATACGTGCCATGTGGTGATCGGGACCGAACAGATTTGAAGCGCCGGCCAAAGAGGGCGTAAGTATGGTGAATTCAGTGTGCCTACGAGAGAATGCAGTGCACCAAGTGATGCAGAAACCAAAACAAGCGATATGAAAGCCAGAGTTTATAGAGTTGCACCACCACACAGTAGGCTCTACATTGTCTCCGCACTCACAGCGAAGAGAAACGATACTCAGGCGTTGCTCAATAGCCCACTAGTCTGATTCAGCATGAACAGTTGAGGGCATCAGAAATGCTTGTTCCTCTATGATTGTTGCGAAAACGGACAAGGCGCCCTAGTTGCCGCGCCAGACGATGTAGCATTCCACCTGTTGGTCGCACCGACATGCTCACAAGGATGTCCGGTCAACTGGAAGATGATGTAAGGTCATACCGAGTTCCAGCTAACCTGAAGTCCGTGTAAGCCTCGGTGAATGAGACATATCCATGATCAGCCGGGTGATTAAATGACAACACAAAAAAAAACAGGAGAGACTCGTATGAGATTTCTGAACAGAACTCAAGTTCGTACGTGTTTCCGTCAACGGAAAGTAACTATAGGATGTTTCGACAACTGAGTGAAATGCTCGGGTTCTTTAGAGGCGCGCAGAGCTTGTGCACTAACCGACATTTGAACTTGAACTTCCGTCTGAAGTGATACGATTGATAATGATGTGGACGAATTTTTGTACCCAAGGGACGCACAGTTTTCGCCAAAATGAGTTATTGGCTACATCACACAGGATAGGGATGTTGATAGTGAATTTCGGTTCAAGTAAGTTATAATGAATACTTTATGTGAAGGTATATTTGCTAGAAAGAGGTCAGGTACGGGGCTCTATGCCCCTAGGTTATCCGCCCTAATATGATCGAGCGTGGATGGGTGCGTAATGATCGCTTAAAAGACCAAATCTCTGTGTCTCAAAGAAGTTCTGTTTGAACCCAATTTATAATTAAGGAATAATTTGCGAAATGCAGACGTACTATTTCGCAAACGTCCACATATTCTGACAAAAGAGCAACTATTTAGAATTCCCTTGTATCTATATAAATCTGTCTCGCGTTCGTTGTCCAATGCACACCAATCGATCGTTCAGCTGTAACGCCCTTCCGGTGCGTAGCTGCCATGCCATCCGAAGGAAGCACGAGGACTGGGATACCGTCAGGTTGCCCAAGCCAAGACAGGGGAAGTCGAGAGGCAGAGGTCGGATTCGGACCACGGACCTTCCGCTCAGTAAATTCGCGCTCTAACCACTTGGGCCATCTCGCACACCAAACGAGAAGGAAAGGTCCAAACTCATAAACAATGAAACTTCTCCCTGGGGCGTACCAATTCAGCAGCCAGAACGCGCTGGTAACATTTATGTCCTTAATGTTAAATGATCGAAAGGTCAAGTCCCACTGACAAGCTCTGATAAGATCGAATGTCAAGTTCAGTTCATCCCAGTTCGTGTCAGAATACAAGAACCATTGAGCCAATTGTGGTGTGAATAAGTTAAGGAATCCCGCAACTACCGCAGACTATCGGTGGCTGCCCATTAGCGGGAGCAGATGGGAATATTCAATCCGTTATGAGGGGGACAGACAAACTTCAGACCATTTTCAGACTGAATCCTGAGAGAACGGAAGAGGTTTGGCGCTGTGAGGCGTTAGTTCGTAGTGCTAACGTCTACTGCGTCCACAATATGGACGATGCCGGCTGTGAGCAAGACAACTACAGGTTTGAGTCCCTGGAAACAAAAGATGTCCTGCGGGAGCACCCGCACTACTCCTAACAACGTACATTTTACGAAATAGAATCTTCTTGCTACTTTGCGCCAATGTGACGTCAAAAAGGGCTCATCACTGAGTCTCAAAGAACGCGTGTATCAAACTATGGTGCGGGCTGTATTGTTGTACGGCTGCGACACGAAAATTTCGGATGGAGGATCTGGTTCATTTTCAGACCTTTGACCACCAGTCTCCTAAGTATAGCTGGAATCGACTGGAACCAGCGAATTCAAAATGTGATGAGCAGGAAATGGATTTTGTTGAGACAGGAGGTGCTTTTCTCAGATACTATATTCAGCACTGCAAACTAAAGTGGGTGGGTCACGAGTTATCACCTGCTGAGACGAGCATTGTTTTCCATGCCTAATTCAGGGTGGCGAAAATTAAGAGTTGGACAGAATATGACAAAGCAGAAGAGAATCAAGGAAGTTACAAAACAGTTATGTGCTGATGGTGCTGTTTCGGATGAGGTCCGTGTGACCACCTGTGCTTGTCTGGAGAGACTGAACGATATGAGGGCCAACCGATATCAGTGGCGTTCATGTTGTCAGTTTGTCTGTCTGAGTGCTGAAGATGCAGGCACCTCAGATGTTTGTTCTAGGCTAGCCCAAGGTTCTCCTCACCATCCCATTTACCTCTTTCCATTATAAGGATTTGTTCAACTAGATTGATAGGGTTGTGCAGCAGTAAAGCACCAATGCTTTCTTTGGCATTGCTGTTGATGGTGAACCAAAGAAAACTGAGTGGTAATATGACCAATTCAGGTCAGTCGATACGGAGTAGAATCACTGATCAAGATTATTAATAGGTCAGACGCTATCACGCATTATATACAATTTTACACCCACGTACGCATTGAAACTGATTTTTTCCCCTTTTGCTCTTACTTTTGCAACACGTTCTTCAGGTAAATTGCCGCAACAGAAAAGTCTAAATGTATGCGGCAGCCTGAGACGAGGCACCTCGGAAGTAATTCTACCGTTTTCAGTTCACCTTACCATTCCGCCTATCCCTTCAGGAATAGTGCTGGCTAACGTGTGATACTAGGGCATAAGAGTCCAAGTTCTGTGCCTCCACGATTGTGCAGCAGTGTGCATGCATCAGACTGCCTCATTTTTTGGCGAACGACGACACAGACATACAGTCTCATCATGGTAGATGGAGACTCCGACTGAAATCAGCTGATGGGTGAGTAGTTTGCTCAGGTGAAGTAACCTAAATTCGTTTCTCTACGAAGCACTATCAAAACTGATTCTGACATGTACCGTCAGTGGCGCCATAAACATCCTGTTACAGCCAGCGTGCATTCATTAGAGCGTACAGGAGCTACTACGACCCAAGCTACTCCAAAGCGAGGCGGTCTTATCCACACGAACATCGCTGTACCATAGTCAGATTGTGTTAGAGCCTAGGCGAAAAGAATGGTACACAAAATTTTCACCACGACAGGTGGTGTGTGACCAATGTGATGGATACAGCATGGGACAGACGGAGTTTATCTTGTTTCCCTTATCTGGACGAAAAATGAAAACCCACGTAATAACATTACGGTAAATCGGTGCACTACATTACGAACTCGTAAAACTGGGAAAATGATAGTTAGAGGAATTGGAGTTTACTCTTAGAGTATACATGATGTGGAGAAAGCAATCGACTTTTATAGAAGTGAGCGTAAACGGAAAAGATGGGTTTCAAAGGATTTCAAGATGAAAAACGGAGCGTAACATGAAGTTTTGAAAGCGTTTCTCGATTCCGTTGACGTGTGTTGCTTTTTCTCATATAAATTCAAAAGCAGAGTAGGATCCCCCATCAAGTAATTAGGAAAGTTGTACACTAATTAGCATTCCAGTGAAATACAGATGATTGTGGAAGAGCTTCAGATAACCCTGATCTAGAAAAGATCACCAGAACTGCATTCAAACATGAGTTCCAAATTTGCACGTAATTTATCAAGAGGTGGAAATATCTGTCCTCAACCAATACACAGCAACCACATTCAGAACTGATTGTTTCATTCGGGTCATATGGGAGTGTACCACTAGCCATCTTTCTAGGTGACCCAAGGGGTTCTTGGTTTGCCAGCCTAACAGAAATCTCGATGTGAACACAACGATACCATGCTGAATGCACAGCCACCGAAGTGATCTCTTCCTGCGTCAACCGAACAGGCGGCGCCAGGTTAACGGCTTTCCACACTGGTTTGGTTAGGTCAGACCAAGCTTATGACCAAAAATCCAAACTTAATAAGTACCATTCATTACAACAGAACGCGTGCAGATAACCCACGCACAAACACCATGCCACCAAGTTAGCTACTGCTGCTTATCCGCTTTCGTGATGTTTACATCCCAAGCCTACTTCTTGAAAAAGGCTATTCTACGTGGTCGAAACAATGTTTCACCTAATAAATTGACTATACAGCTTCTGCCACAATTTCCGAGCGGAATTTCACGTGATTATGGTTTAGCGTCAAACTGTTGCTCGCTAAACATCAGGCTAACAGGACTGAAGTTAAAACGCCGTCAGTTGGAAGTACACACTTGCTAATCGATTTGGACAAAAACCTATGGAACATTTGCAATCAAGGCATTAATAATGAATCCATGGATGACAAATACTACTTACTCATTCACATCAAAGTCCTGTTCAAATAAAACCTCAACCAGCGGAATAACCCATTTCCACGAAACGGCTTTGTGTTCAATCGCATATACGAACCACTCATGCAGTGTTGCTAGGGTGCGCCTTGTGGCCAGTTGCTGAGGCTTGCTCGTGTGCCCGAGTGAACTGCCAGAGCGAATAAGTTGAGTGGCAGCTGGAAGAACCAAATTGATCATATCCTCTATGAACAAAGGATCGTTGTAGGTCTGACGTTTTTCGGGCTGCGCGTATTTCGACGCATCAGAGGCTGCCTTTGCTGCCGATAGTTTGAGTCGTTCAACCACATGAGCGGCTACCGATACAGCAAGATTAGGGTTGGTTGATGAATGGTTAATGAGTGACTTCAACAATGTTGGTGTGGATTTCTTGGTGCGAAAATCTTCCGTTAACGGAAGCTGTTCGACCATATCCATGAACAAACGGGACAAACAGATATATGCCAGATTCCTTCCTTCCATTTTTCTCCGATTCTCACCGTCGTCAGGTAGAAGAGTAGCCTTCAAACCATCTTGTGGGGATAAACTGGACAACAATTCACAGAGAAGCGTAACCATTCGGGTTAGAAGCCTGCCGGTAGATAAAATAACTTGCCGATGAGTGCGATAAAGGAGGTCTATCCGTTCGCATACTTGACAGGGATCTTCTCTATCACCTTGAATGTGACTCATCACAAGCAAAGAATAAGATATAACATAGCCACGCATCTCGTGGCTGGTAGATAGAAAAAAGCGACGATCTTCGGAACCAACAAGAAGCTGGTTAATTTTATCACCAAGGTTGAGATTAAATTCCGAATACGCAATCCGCATTGCAATAGGAAAGAAAGCAGAATCATCCCTGGTACGTATGTCATCTCGGAAAGGCGACTTAATGTATCTGAATCGGTAATCCAATTCATTTAGAAAACTGTCAACCAAATCTGAAGCACAGTAACCATAGAAGTCCGTCGATTCACCAGCCCTGATATGTGAGAAGGAAGGGTGCGCAAAGTGGATAATTCTCAACATATTAGCCATTACACCCAAACTGGGCTCAAACCCAAGTTGACGCAATTCTGCTAATAATCCAAGACCCACAGCTACATACTGCTTCATAATGTCCAGCGTTGGAGCCACAGAAGGAGGGATTTTGTTGAGCCTGAGTGTGCTTTCAGCAATTGCGTTCAAAGTGGAAGAAAAGAGTTCCACTGTCGGGGTTTGTGCGGAAGACACGAAACGATCAAGGATTGAACGAGCCAAAGGCCAAATGTTTGGTTCATCCAAGTGAGATAAACTGCGCACCAGCGAGCTGTAAGTGGTTGCATCCAAGCAAGCATCGCCTTCATCCAGAGCCCATGCTTCGTCCGCCAGCTGAAGGGCACGGCTGGGACTTTTGAACCTCGATGCCCCACGAATCATGCTACAGTAGGCCGCTGATGTTCGTAGTTTTTCTCGCTGCTTCTGAAAGAGCTGTTCTGCAGGCCCATGCAAAGACCACAAGCCAATGACACTAGCTTCTACAGATTCTACGGGAATTTCAGATGTTTCCGGATCCAACTCAGTTTCCTCCAGTTTGGGCGAACTGTCCAGTGCATCTGACGCATTCAACCGTGTGGTGCTTTGAGTTCCAGCCGCTGTGGTAAACGAGGAAAACTCGTCCATAAAATAAAGCTCTTGTGGGTCCGGTAACGAAGACATATCTGAGTTGGGCGGAAAAAGTTGACTCTCGCTTGGGCCGCCATTGGTTGCGCACAGAAGATCAAGAAGGCGATGTAGCATATCCACAGACCAGTCTTCTTCCTAAGAAATGGAGGTTCGATGTAATGTGAAGCAACTTCATTTGTCAAAGCATGATTTCAAGAAGGTTAATCATAAATGCATAGGGTTTAATGGAATCGGAGAAGATCAACCGTTTGTACCGACAAAACCATTTAGTCCAGTTCAGCAACTGAGCAGTAGTCCCCATCCTATGAAGAAACGCCCTTGATATATATAAAAATATTTTCTCGATGAGGCTCGACGAACAAGAACCGTTTTCGACATCTTTCGGTAGACGTCCCAGAAATTGTGCCGCTATTCCCAAACAGTCAAACAGATACATAGTTGTGCTTCAGTGCCCTCAACTGCAAGCGAAGAAGTATCGTCAAGTTTCCAACCTGGTCGTGGTTCACCCTCTTATCATCCAACAGATTTGTGTTGTCTGTAGAACGATAAATTAGATGCCGTGGAATGACGTATATCGCAGACTATTACAAACTAAGCAAATATTCACCATCGTGAAAAGCATAGGTATAGATGGCAGATGCGCATTCATCGGTTAAGAGTCATGTCAGCTCCTCTCTACCTACTACCCTAAAAGTTGAATCGACTTACCCAAGTTGGCATTTACCGAATACGTAAAGTTTATAGGGATTCGATTCATAAGCCCATAGAGGTACAACGCGACGTTGTGAGACCGTTCAGAAAGTTGGTATGGCCAACACGGAATAAGGCGAAATTGTGTACGCAGATCCTCCTGAGTGATACGCACGGACATGTGGGTTTCAAGCAGTGAATTCAATGTCGCTTCCGTCGTATTACCGATCACGCGCGATTTTTAAAACGGCAACCATCCCCTTTTTCTCCTCGACACAGAGACTAAATTATTCCACTCTCGCGACCAATTTCCGGCGTGATGGGCGTGATTGCCAGACCACGAAGAGGAACCGGAAATCCTTTACCGCTTTAGCGTCCCATCAACAAAGATGTCTCTTATACTTAAAAGAAGTGGGAACAGTATACTACTTTGAGCAGTAATCGATTTCCACTTGGTTACACGAGCGAAGATGATCAAACACCAACTCTGATCGTGTTGTGCACTTCTGGTACGCATTTCTGATACCACCCAATGAGTCTAACAAATGAAATTAACATGCAAAGTAGTATCTCACGGCTTGTGAGCCACAGCGAGCTATGAGAAGCTCTTCGGAACGTAGGTCCAACTGAAGTGAGTCTGAGTGTCCCAACCAACAGGAAGAACACTTCAAAGTAGTGGGAAAATGGATAGATCAGTTGAGACTGTTAATTCAACCACAACGAACCGTACATGGTTCTCGTCCCTAAAAGATGAGCTGCGAGTCATTCAGCCCAGTCGAACAGGCTTCATTAGACAATAATCAACATTTATAGTGTTATAAAATGAAATGTAGGGGAAGGGATTACGGCCCCCTCGATCGTAGGGTTTCCCACTTGTTCCCTGAAGATTATGAATCACAGTAGCGTACCAATCAGTTTAGCACCAGAACGACAACACCAGCAAAGTGTGACTGTTCAACTTAAAAAACATAAGCTATGCTCGCTTTCAATGGCCAGAAGGCACATACAGTTGACTTGTATTGAGTTACACAGAGGCAACAACTGCGAACTGAGTTGACTGGATATCCAAGAGAGATCACGGTTTCGCTCCTTAGTGTGACAAAAAGATACCTCCTCGATTCATCTCGGGGTAGTTAAGAACTTCAGTAACTGATCTTAGCATCAACAGCCTGTCAATGAAAACTTGGATGACTGAGAGCATATTAAAATGACGATCGCAGTGATACTGTAATGCCACTCCACAAAACAGTGGCTTCGTTTTGAATAATTTCAGGCGCATCTCTGAATCAAGCTGATAAATGTCGAGTGGAGTATTCGCCTCTCAGATTCTACTTCAAGTTACATGAAGTCACAGGATAGTGTTCTGTGGAATTCAGGTCAGTATAACGGATTTCACAACTGGGAAATAGAGCAGAGGATACATCAGTTTTGATATGGGCACAAGGACTGTGGCAAACAGAAGATGGGAGCAGTAGGACCCGCGGGTCAGGTTCGAAGACATATCAGCACAGGTATTCCGTGGACTTTGAAGGTGCAGTTCAAAGGAATGAACTTAAATGGTGGAACCCAGGCAACGTCCGCACATCCCATGCAAAGTGTATACGTTTGGTGTACCAATTTTTAGTTGCAATTATTTCTCCTGCGTAAGACTCAATTTTACTGACGAGGACTGTCTTTCCAGCGTAAAAGAGCATGGATCCCTTGCAGTTCACAAGATCTCATTTCGCACAATAAAAACTGCCCAAAGAGCCAATCCAGTTCATGTGGTGTAATTCAGGCTTTAGTGTTCGCAATAAATCTCTTCGGATGAGCTAACTTTACATGCAATTGTATGAATCGTTCCTTCTGTTTCACTCACTGATTACTTTATGCGCCTATCTGTCTGTATTGTGCCATGCATACCGCGTGGGCTGTCCCTCGACCAAGTTCCACTAAGCTGTACGGCACACACTGATTACGTGACGACGAGATACTCTAATCGGTTGAATTTCATTAGCTACCGTCGGCAGCCCCATTACGACTATCAACTGTAGATCGCAGGGTCTTGTTTCCAATGCAGCGGACAGAGTACGAACAGACAAGGTGAGAGCAAATCCATGAAGGGGTGATGTGGCTAGTCGTCCATAGTTGTGTGCACGACACGTGCGCACATGTGCTTTGCGTTTACATCTATTTTTTGCTTCGGCTGGTGAGCACCACACTGTAAAGTTTAGCACAGTGCGACGGTCGATGTTGCATGCAATCACCAGGTGATGGGGGAGAGCGCCTTCCTGACTATGGACATTTGTGTCATTTGCTGAAGGGATTCTAACCATGGATGCCATAAAAGTGGTCACCTGGGTGAACTTCTTTCCACCCCAGTTAAACCCTTCTCTCGTCTGTGCCTGCTGTTTACTGCGTTTACCTCATAGACTCGATATGCATTTGTTATCCCTTACGAACTTCTAACCCTTAACATGTCGAACCGATTTGGTCGACATCTTTTACGCGCGCTTTTTGACCACTTTGCGTTACCGCAACTTGTGCGCAAGCGTGTGTCACCAACTAAGATCGATTTGCCGTCTTCTCTGGGCTTTCTTTGGACTTGCACTACTTCTTGCAACAATTTAGACATAAAATCCCATAATTTGAGGTTTGTAGCCCTTTTATTACGTATTTTTATACATATAGTACCGCATTTCACCGATAAACCTCAAGAATTAACAATTTCTGTCTTGCAATTTTGCGTGTCACACGAGTGTACTTTTTCGAATACGTCAAAGTACTCTACACTGGGCAGTAACCCACAGCTGGGAGGTTCTAGCCTCCATTCGCCATGTTGTTTAGTGAATTGTGATGTCCTTTCCAGCTCTAGCTCATCTGAAGCGCGTTCTAGTACGTGCACAGAAGAGCAAGGTTCAAATAACATTAATCTCCTGGCTCAAAAGGTTGATACAGAAGAAAGCCATATGCCAACAGGACCAAGTCAAAACTGGTTTGATGTATCGATGAGATTGATGTCGGTTTCTTAATTCGTCTCTCGCTACCGTGAGATATGGATTAACGCCTTTATTAGCATCGGGAGGTAACGGGAGGGTAACGTAAAGCGGAAAGCGACATCAAGCATCGTCTTTCAGGATGAATGCGTGTCAATTTTACACGAAAGAGCTACATTTTGGATTGGTGCACACAATTGGCTGGTACGTTAGGGGACTCACTGGAGCTATTTCATTGTACAGTTTCCATGCATGTTGCGGTGCGAGGAGCAAAATCAATCGATCCATCGCCTCCACAGCAGATAACTTGCCTTCAGAATGACGTTTGAGCACATCGTTTGGTGTTGTGATTGGTAGCAGACGTTCAATGCGGGGCACCTGTAGAGGCACAAAATGAAAAAGAGGTACGGATTTTCGGTGTCGCCATCACGAGGTTCTGGTTCACGGGACACAAAGCGGGGTGGGATGCTAGCTAAAACAAAATTAATATATTGACAGACGTCAGATATCATGGATTTGAGGGACGTTAAGCAAAAGGAGATGTTCGCGAGTTTCAAACCCGCGTTCATTTAACAAGGTATTGGATGCCTGATTCATGTTAACCACATGGTCCTTAGATAGACGACAATGGTACTCATCCAATGTCTAGACACAATGGCACATTACTTCCGGAGCCTTCACTGATTTTAATTCGCACAACTGTAAAAGGCGATTGATTGCTTTCCTAAAGTACAGGAATGGGTGAACTCTGGTATCAGGTGACCCCTGTAAAAACCAAAAGGCCATAGCGCAGGTTCGAAGGGAGAATGACAAATGCACTCCTGTCCTTCAATCCATGATACATTCTTCTACTTGCCTGAGGATATACGCCGGATACAGCGCTAACATTCTTTAAACGTGGGACCCAAAGAGACGGAGTCCAGTACGATTTGTGGGTTTTCCCTTCCTAAGCAAACTACTTCAAGTATGTAAGTAGTCGGTATTTTTTGCTTTCCAAATGAGGTATTCAGCTCAACCCGACCCCAGTTACGGGAAATTTCAATTGACAAAAACACTGATAGTCAACTTCCTCAGACTAATAGAGCGCCATAGAAAATGGATCGAAATTTTGTTATTCGTAAACAACAACGCTGAACGTACAACTGCTATACGGAACGCTGGCGGTCTGGATGTCCTACAGACATCCTCAGACCCCAACACAGTTAGAGATTCAGCATCTTGTGTGGAAGTTCGATCAAAATGATCGCAAAAAGTGAAACAACCCACGATGATATCCAACATCGAGCGAATGGTGGTTATGAAACGGAAATGCATAGAAAGCAACTGCAGATGTGAATGAGAACTGCATGGTTAAAAACCTTCACCAACCTCTTTCGCAACACCCACAATGTCATTGGGAAAATAATCACGTATGGCTAGACGGGCAGCCAAACGTCCTCTTGCTCGAGCCATCAAGTGCATCTTCAGGCGACGCGTGTGTCCTAACCAAGGATCTCCACCGACTCGGAAGTCCGGGGCATCCTCACTGGGTTGTACACAAGAAGATAGGGCACGCAACACTGAAGTGTGGTCACGGTGCTTCCGTAGTGGTGGTTCAATGTCTGGATTCACCTCAGCACAAGACGAATTCGTGGCACATTGATGTGAGAAACGGGTCTTCGGAATAAAGCGACCCAGCATGAACCCATTGTATCGAGGTCGAAGGAGAGGTAACTGAAATACAATTTTCAACCAATAAAGACTTGTGAGACAAGGTGGCATGGATTCACATGTCGTGTTTGAAGGACAGAACATTCTGTACCCTTCAAGAGTTACGAAATCCAGCGCGATTAAATAAATGAATGGACTAGAAAGTGGTAATTTCAAGTAGAGTATTGAATCGAATCGTTCAGCTGTAGCACCCTTTCCGTGCCTAGCTGCCATGTCACCCGAAGGTTGCATGAGGGCTGGGATACTGCCAGGTTGCCCAGGCCAAGACAGGAGAAATCGAGAGGCAGCGGTCAGGTTCGAACAACGGACCTTCCGGTCAGTAAATTCGCACTCTAATCACTTGGAGTAATGAAGATCATTCTGAAACGACAGAGTATGTGAACGTAAGGCCCTATGTTATCAGTTGAATCGGAGGACTCAGCTTGATTGGCTCATAACAACCGGATCCGCCAACTATTTCACTGTAACTTGACCATTTCAGCTTGTGTTAACTGATGAGCTACGGGCAGAATGTTAACACCCGGTGCGGTTTTACCTTTTCCAAGAAGAAAACAGAATAAGGACAAAAGCAGTGAAAACTTGAAAGTTAAGATGTAAAGTATCCAAACCAGAAATGGTCGCCAAATCAAACTGCATCAGTCTGAGTCTGCGTCTGTTTACTGAAAAGGCAGTTATCAGTGTCGACATATTGGTATCCAGAGTGCGTTTATCTGATCAACCATTAGTTCACGGTTAGTTAACTATGACGCGAAAACTTGAGGAATATAGTTCCTTTTTTTAACTTCCACCAAACGAGTGGAGAGAATAGGTAGGTTATTCTTTCAGGAGTTGGAGGGGACAGTATGCAACCGACTGTATCATTGCTCACTTGATCAGTCTACATGATAGAAATCGGCCAGTAGAAGAAACCAGGGCCGAAAACTCAAGGTTCACACGCAATTTCTACACTGTCCCAACATAAAGGCATTGGGAATGAACGTTTGATGTAAGGATAGCTCATATAGGCTGCAAAAAGTGTGTCTCAGAAGAAACGACGGAGGGAACTGCGAAATGTTAAAGCGGGAGAAAGCAATACACAGACAGGGACTTAAACACATTACTTTAGGGTACCAGGTCATATCCTAGTCCATTTCCCAAATCAATTGTCTCGATAAGTCAGGAGAGCTTGTCAATAATCTGAACGTCAAGCACACAGAAAACAGATTTATGGAAGATAAGAAAATTTAATGAAATGTTATAAGAATATTTAACACGTGTATGAGGACGAAAAGGGAACCAAGTCACATTCGTGGGCGCAAGCTCCTTCGGGTAATTGCGGGTTCCTCAGACAACCGAAGAGAATTTCGTGTGATCCGAACAGGCTCGTCGACTTTTAAAACGCTAGTATTTTCCGGGAGCTTGCTGCGTGTAGGACGGGGGCTGACAATGCTCTGAACTCCCAGTTCAGTTGGTTCTCGTCTGCGGAGTTGACGTACTTCCTGATCAGGTTCGCCTGATCGGACGGGAACATCCCGAGAGCGGGATTCTGTTAGAGGACTAGAAGAGCTTATCTCACGGAGTGGATAAGGAGCTGTGGGCCTTGCGCTTCTCGAAGTAGATGGAGAAACGGGAGGATCGTTGACGGCATGTTCTTCCATTTTAACTGATCTGGACTGGACCGCGATAGGATGTTCTCGTCTGAGGGCGCGTCGCGTACGATCCGAAATTTCAGTTTGAGGCTCGGTAGAGCTGGATGACTCAGATGTTGTTTTAGTGGCCGTCTGCATCTTGGACCGATTACCTTGACAACATAGGGGAGATTCACGTAATAATTTGAATTACATGTAAACTGAGTAACATCGTGATCAATTTGACAAGATTGTTAACCTGTAAATTGAAAAAAGGTCAAACACATGGACGGATTATTAAATACTTACGACCTTACAATAGGGAACAGTGGTATTGAAAACAGACCATTGCTAAAACAAAACTTGAGCATATGCATGAAGTGGCGCAGTGTACTCAGTGCAGTTTACTCCTCGAGAACCATCCCTGTGTAAGGAGTTGTTAAGCCAAGTCATATCACTTATCCCCAAATTACCATCGACCATGCTCGCCTTTTCAAAGTAAAGAAAAAAACGTAAATGTTTTCACGACGTAGCACGCCACTTATAAGGTTTCTGAAAACTCTTGGACAGCCCACCACTGGTTTCGTCTTTCTTAATGCCCAACAAAACCAAACCAATGTGTAAATAAGCGATTTTTCCAAAAACGTAAATTTTGGTCTTCAAGTGGAACACGGGCAGATGAAAACCGCGGACTAAGTTAACTCGATGAGACCCCAGAATGAAGTGTATGAGAGCTTCCAGCAATCTCATAAGTATGGGGTTATGTAGGGAAGTTTGTATCAACTGAAAGACGAGACGGCCTCTATGCAGCACAATGAGTCGCCGAACAGCGAGGGAATCAGCTTGGATTTAGTTAAGCTTCCCGTTAACAACAAATTGATTTGCGAATGAGTAGATTTCGTCAATAAACGTAAATATTTGATCAAGTTGCACCTTACCCAACAGAACAAATGAGATGTTGATGGGTGAAGTTATTATTCTGGTGAATAAGATTTTTCGGCAAGTTGTGATAGCAAAAAACGATTCACCCGTAAGCTAAATCCCAACAATTAGTTGGTTCAGAAAATTATCACACGATACTGACAAACAGGAAGTGTCACGTGACCATCAGTACCGCTCACTGGATGAACTAAGCTATAATCATCCTTGGTTTGTTGGTTCAGTTCGACAAAGATAGAGTTCACGGCTGTCGCACCCGTGGGCGCGGCTCTCGGAACTCAGAAGAACGGAACTCCGGTTCCGTTGTTGGTTCTCCTTCCTGCTTTCTTCCCCACCTATAAATGACGACAGAGAGTGTGAGCCTACAGGTCTATGCTGGTCACTTTCACTTTCCAGCTTAATGGGGCTTTCGTTTACCAATGGAATGACAATTGCAAACCATAGATCCGGCAACAGAGGGCACCAGGAAATACATTATTTTCGATGCATTTTAGCAGAATTATCGACAGCCCGCAAGGACACTCTGCAAAAGCAACGGAATCTCCAGGTGCAACACAGCGCTGCCACAGTTTTTGACGACCAGCGGAGTCAAAAGCACACTTCGGATCGATAAATACGACAAATGTTGATCGCCGGAAAGCGTGGTGCAGTTACAAGATACGATCGACAAAACCCCGGCCAGGGTGAAACCCAGCTCGATTCTTGTGAATTTGACTCTCCCGGTGATGGGTCGACCTTAGTTGGAAGTTAACAACACCGTTCTATTTTCTAAAACAATTTTGCACACATTTAATCCAGCCAACATAGTATCGGAGTACGAACAAATCTTTTAGGCGAGAGAAGTTCGCTGCAAAAACACCCGAAACTCTTAACTAAGAGACAATGGTGCACGGAAAATCGTCTCTACACTAGAATTTTGAGGGTGGGAGACCCAATCCTTCTTGGGGGGTTTGTGAAGCTTCTAAACTGGAAGGTTTTGAACCACTGCAGATGTATTGTGATGCGTATCGGCGTGGAAGACGAACATCAGTACACAGAAATTCAGCTATGAGACACAAAGAATAAGTCCTAGGCACAATGCCATCGTTAAGTAGTTCTCATGTGACATACGAACACAAATCACTCGAACAGGCTGTTGTCCACTAACTAGCCATGCACTTTACCTCTGGGCTGATGGTCAGATTCGTTCGACTGATGCGCCCGAATGAAATAAAACTTCGGGAAATTACTTCTATTTTAGTTTAATCTAACGAGATTAATCTTGTGTAGAACGTATAAGATGCATGGTAAAGATACATATCTGCCGCAAGGGATAATCGCTGATAGGAGTGTCGGATTATAGTACCAATGCGGGAATCACTGACAAAGAACCCACCTGCCGAAACCTGAATTACTTCTGAAGGAACCCCTTGGGGGGACCTGCTCATATGCGACGTGTGATGGGGCGTGGTCTTGGCGAACCAAAAGCTCCGGGTTCGTTCTAGATAGTCAAGTAGCAGGACCAGATGACGGGTGACGATAGCACGTCGGCATGTGGTCATAGGCAATGTGTTCAAGAGATCTGATATATTAACTTGAATGGAAGAGAAAAACCAAAAGGACGGTGAGTGCAGTAACTTCGAACAGACCTTTTACTGTAGAAATTGTGCTGCTAAACACATTTGCCCACTACTGTAGACTAAAACTTCTATGTAGACAGCTGGTGTAGTCCAGAATATATACACACAGTGCGTACCCTGTAGGGAGCTGTTGCTTCTTAAAAATCGCCTGATTTGAGTACATGAATAAACGGCAAATGGAAGTTAGCGATTTAATAGGTGACAAACTGGACATACGTAATCATAAGTTGTGGTTGGACACACAATGTGCCTTCTACTAAATTGAAAGGATAAACGCTAAAGCGTTCAACGGTTGACTTGATGAAGAAACTTAGAATTCCATGGGAGACTATGCGGCACACCAGGCACAACTGCTTGCGTGTAGAAAACGAAAAATTCGCCTGTATTGATTAGTATTCCGCCTCAATTACTTTACAGCACTGGTTTTATAGTGTTAATCGCACCGGTTATATCGGTCCGTTCACTGGTTAGCTAGGAGAAATCATTCGACATGTTCCGATGCATTGTGTGTGAATTGTATGGATCCGTGCATACCCTAGGTTAAAAATAGACTTTGCATATAGTTGACTAGTCACGTTAAGGATAGGCAAACTTGGTTCGAGCATAGACTGGCAGTCCCCTCTTCTAATAGGGAGATGACGGAATTACTTGCTCAAGTTTCGCAAGGCTTATCTCAGTGTCACGAGATGTCGCCCCACATCTGCTATTGGCGACGATGTAACTTAACACAGTTTGCTCACGAACTTGCTTAGGAAGATAGTCAGACAATGATGAGTACGGTTCTGATGACGGTGCTCGAGTGGTTACACCTAACGGGGCCGCATAAGCTTAAAATTCAATTATCACTAAAAAAACGAAAAGAATCTCTACACCTAATGCATTACTGGAAAGGTTGATGAAAACTCTTAGACAGTGTACGACCAGTTTCGCCCTTGTTGGGGCTCATCAAGTAGAGCTGCACTCCCAGTTTCTGCCAACCTGGACGTAATTCACGTAGAACATAAGGTTGAGGGGAACTAGGACAGTGTGTCTACCTGGTGAGCCCAGAAAAAATCAAATCAAATCGTCTAGCTGTAGCAGTCGAGATGCTGAGGTTGAGTTCGAACCACGGACCTTCCAGTCCGTAAGCTGGCGCCTTAACTACTGAGCTACCTCGGGCCCCAAGAAAGGCGAAACCAGTCGTGAGCTACCGAGGAGTCTTCAGTAACCTTTTAATTGGTGTGTTACGTCTAGAAAATGTATTACGATATATCGTATATCTCACCAACTGAAACATGAGGCGGCCTTGTACAGCAGCTTCAGTTGAAGACCATAATAAACGAGGGATTTAGTTAAATTCTACTGAATCTCTCGTCAAAACCAAATTAGTATGCAAATGAGTGTTTGGAAATAAGCGAAAAGGATAATTTCTATCAGAGGTAAACGTACCAAATACACGCAACAAGTAATGAGCTGGATAGTTTAAACATGGTAGTTCGGGTGACTTTTGAGTCTCGATCTCTGGTAGGAGCTCATATCTCGGGGACGAATATCGATACATGGACTGAACTGCTGAAGGCATGTGTGTTCCAATCGG
This sequence comes from Opisthorchis viverrini, assembly GCF_000715545.1. Classification (NCBI taxonomy): domain Eukaryota; kingdom Metazoa; phylum Platyhelminthes; class Trematoda; order Opisthorchiida; family Opisthorchiidae; genus Opisthorchis; species Opisthorchis viverrini. Next base: position 521,545 of record NW_008751994.1, on the reverse strand, counting down.
GAAAGCGTGACCATTGTAAGGAAACGGTCGGAACCTGAAACAACGAAAGATAGTAAAGAGCAGTCGCAATGGAACGGTTACACGACCGGGACTCACAGTCCGCTGGCCGTCCGTTTATGGGAGGTTACTAAACTTCAATTACCAACAAAATATAGCAAATACCTGTGGAGACGAACTGGGCCGATTAAACCAACGCGATCCAACAGTTTTGGTTGTTTGCTGATTTGGGCAGTTTCATTGCAAACATCTCATCACCAGCCAAGATGAAACTATCAGTGTATTATTCGGGAGGAGGGTGGCGATGTATCATCGGTTGCTCGTTGAGTAGCGAAGCATGTGGGTTAATATACGTGCTGTCAGCTGGGGATGATCTTCTGTACGATTGATCGGTTTGTTATCCTGATTGGTCGATGATCACACAGCGGTATTCAACGCACAACACTTGCACACCACTTCACTACATTCTGCTCCCAATCCATGCACTGATGATGTCACTTCGACTGGTCATGGAATGGTTGCATTCGAATTGCCCAGCTCAGGGTATAACAACGAACATCCACGCCACATAAGCTACCAACATCCTCCTCGATAGTCGCAATGATACTTCGTTCAGGGACCACAGTGATAGTCTTTTTACCTTACAGATAAGGAAGGCTGGGTAAAATTTAGAGATGACTCTTGAATCAAAGCCGTTGCGGTACTTGGGACGTCGCCTATGACAATTATGTCGCCAAATGACATTTCCGTTCTGGACACAACGTCCTCGGTAAGCGATGCACCCTGTGTTAGCTTAGCGACAGAAAAGTAGGCTGGTCACCCAAGCTCTTCGATGCAGTACAGGCTAGATGCCGAAATGTTTTCGCTTGCTGGCAATTCGGGAAACAACGCACCAAAATACGAAGTCTTCACGAACAACAGTTTGATATCACCTGCCTCTGCGAAACATGTCTCCCGGGTACATCAAAATTCAAGGACAAAAATTAACCATTGACTCCATTACGGTGGTCCCGATAGTAACTAGAATACGCATTCCCTCTGAATAGTCTTGTACATAGACCTCTCATTACTAAAAATGCAACATCCTCATGGTATGAAGGAGCCCTAATTGAAAAATCACCCGTCAACCTGACCCTCATGGCCGTGTATGTACGCAATTTATCTAAGACAAACCGGGGATCGGTCAGACTAACTCGGTGCCGGGACATTTTCCTGACAACTATAATTCGGAAACCCGCATTGCCCATGCCTTATGAGTGGACAACTCCCACTAGATGAGCTTCGTGAGAATGGCGACCGGCTGATCAACCTCACAGTACAATCAACTCTCGGACGAGATATCCGCTTTGAAACCAAGAAAGGCGTGCACTCACCTGGCATTCGAACGACGGTCACACAGCATTCAAATCAAGTTCTGTTGTCCAGAAAACTGCGCGTCTTATTGTGAAACAGAGGCAGGAAATAAATTTCGATTGAATCACAACCTCTTGCGGGTGAAAAGTGAAACGCCATCTAGCTGTTCCGCTCAAAAGGTAGTACTAAAAACGTTTCAGCATAGCCCCTTCTGAGGACCCATGAACACTGATTCAACTCTCGCAAGAGATAACCAATCAACTGTTCATTATGTGGCTTCCATCTACCCAGGCCTGAAGACAACATGTTGGAGGAGCGTCAGCTGACCTTAGAATTCCGATACAAGGTGACGACGGTGGAAGTAAGCTTCGCATCACCGCAACGATTAGACAATCTCAACAATCCGCACAGCATGCATTCCTAACGCACCTAATATCCGCAGTCTATGCTCCCCTGAGCAATTGAAGAGCATACAGAATGCAAGGCGGAAATGGCCTGCGACACGGTAGCATCTTTGAATGCTTCTCGAGGCTGTTCCATCAATCCGTCAAGCTTCAGCTCAGGATTATATTCGGCGATCCTTCCTTCGTAACGTTCAAAGCCAATGGCTGATCACGAGAAAAATCCGAAGGAATGGACTTCGGTGATCCGCTCAATCGTCCTTCTGCGCATTAAGTACTCATTCTAATCAGCGTACTTTCGTCGACGTGGGTCATTTATGAGTTCCCGAGTTGAAGGAACAGAAAAAGCTAGCAGTGGAAATGAAATTTCGGTTGAGATTTTTTAAGTCTTCCAGTGATCCTCAAAAACGTTGTTTAACTTGATATAGAATACTGAAACGTCTCTAAGAGACTGGGGCTAAATTCGATCTAGAATCTGGTGCATAGCAACGATGTCCACTGTCTTCAACCATATTCCGGTTCCACACTTACTGCGTTCAGCTGTAGCACCCTTTCTGTGCCTAACCGCCATGCCACCAGAAGGAAGCACGATGGCCGGAATACTGCCCAACCCTAGACAGGGGAAATCGAGTGGCAGTGGTCGCATTCGAACCACGGACCTTCCGGTCAGTGAATTCGCACTCTAACCACTGAGCCATCTCGCCCTCCATTTGCTTCATAGCGAAGATTAACTGGGTGCCCGACTTATTCCAGTCGAATAGCTCCAAGACCTGTGCGGTGCTGTTGTTGTGATTGGTAGCCAAACGGAACCTAGAACTGTCCCCAAACCTGTAGTAGTAATATGCCTCCTCCTACACATCCCTTGTTGGATTGGAAATCAACAGAAAACACAGTTATTGAGTAGAGACTTGATGTGAAAGGCACCTCCGCAAATGCTGAAGAAATCGCCATTCTTTTTCTAAAGGCATTTTTCCTGAGTGGTATAGACGGAACTGGTATGTATGGCATTTCTCAAAAGAACTATTCCAACGGAGATATTACTTTCACCTAAAACCTGTTCAGATGAGTCAACATATAAATGCTTGGGACGATAATGTAGTCGCTTAGTGATGGTCGAGATAAAAATTAAAGAAAATGAGACTAAGCTTGTGAGAAAATGTTTCTCTCGATAGGAGTCGTCCCCGAACAGATATTACACTTGGTGTTTCCCAAAGATGGTCTATAATGGGAGGATAACTGTATACAAATGGTCTCATAATCACTTGTTCTATAGAAATTTAAACCACGGCTTTTTTCAAACGACATCTTTGAATTCAAGCACGTTCGAAACGGTTACGAATTTCATTGCGGATCGCGAAGAACTCTCGACCGTTGCGCTATCTTTAGGTCGTTGACGCACTTCCACATTCAACATCTGTATTATTTTTGCACATGCTGCCTCACTAAGTTAGAATCCGACCAGCCATGACTATCTATTTCTCTCTGACCATATTCTAAAAATCTCTTCAAGATAGCCCAAGGTATTTCGTAACAGTATCCTGGATTCTTCTGGGCACATGCAGTTCTGCGCGTATCCTACCGATTTCAGTTTCCATTTCACTACCTTCAGAATAAAAGAGACAACTGCAGCAAAACATGGGCGGAGTGAATAGTGGAACTAGAACAACCAACAGTTTTTACCCCCACCCCAATAAAGCAAACATCCAGGATAGTACGTAAGCTGATCACCCCAGACAACTGATATTCAGGGACATATTGTGGAGCTGAGATACAGGAATAGCTGGTCAAGCAAGTAAGTGTACATATTCCAAGCGCTTACCGAACCTAACGGTATTAGATAGTACGTTTAGAAAACCGACTAAAAGCTATTTTAGGGGCTATGATCACTTCAAAATGGTTTCTGCTCCGCAGTTTGGCTCAAATTCTCAAGTAATTTGTTGTCACATATCCAAATCCACGACCAGAGACTGGCATCCTGCAAAAAGCCAAGAAACTAAAAGCTTATTTAGGCTGAAGTTTGGGCGAGCTACTCGCGGATCCGCTAGTAGGAATGCCTTTTGGAGTCATTGTGATCTTGGCCTCGGTAGCTAACCGAAATTCGATTGACTTGTTCGGACTACACCACATGCGAAAGGCTTTCGCGTGCTTTGAATAGACGGAATGGCGTCCGCCATTGGAATGATAAATTTAGCGAAGTCATGGTCAAACAACTGGCCCAAAATTCAACCGAAACCCAGCCTCCTCCTCTAAAAGCTCGGGCAAAAGAGGGAAATATCCAGATGACTCACTTATTCGAACCCGCTTTTAGTTCCGTCGGTAGCAGGTAGGACTCCAAATTACAGTCAAACAAAACGCGAAGGCTGGAACACGTATCTGCACACAGCACTCTGTTTTGATCCGTTTTTAGGTAGGCAGGTCCCAAAACCCGAGAAGCGCGTTCAGGACATGGGGGTTCTGGAAAAAAGCAAAGTAATCAAGAATTATATTAAGGAGTGTCTGAATACACGAAACTACCAACGAGGTCGGTCAGCGAATTCCTAAGTTGCGAGATGCTAGGAGAAATCAACACAGAACAATACCAGTCACATAAGCAAAATTTTACCGGGCAATAAGTCTACAAGACAAATAAATCTAGCTAGCACAGCCACATAACAGTTGAGTGAGAGCAAGATTTTGTCCTCGAGATATGCGCCACGTTCAAGCATGTCGGGCAGTGAAGCAGTCAAAAATCCACATTCATAAGTGAAGCGAAGTTATCGGTCAGATGCAGAAAACTGCCACTGATGAATGAATTACACCTAGATGACTGTGCCAATCTGGCGAAATCCTTGACGTGCGTCACATAGACTACTAACTTCTCTACTACCGACCAAATTTACACCAAGACTTAACGAAATCCTTTATGTTGAGCCCTTGTCACAGTGAAGTTCACTTGAAAATCCTGAAGAAATTGACCGCTACACAAATCCAGATAAAGCAAAAAAAGGGAGGTGAATACGAGCGGCTACCTTGAGTTTGTGTTGGTGGCATTGAAGATGTGTGTGCATACGGAAAACCGTCTACATAGCTCTGTAGCACTTGCAAGACAGAACACCATCCGTATTCACTGTTGCCGATGATCCCATTCAAATGTGCATCGAGAATCAGGCGCAAGTTGACAGGCAACTGAACCGGGACAGTAAAATACCGATGAACCTGTGAGGGAAAACTCAGCAAATAAATGGTGCACAAATTACCGGCAGAGTTTCGTATTGCAACTGCAACGTGTCTTCCTCATCCAAAGTGGTCGCATCACTGTCCTCAGAGCATGTGCTACCGAGAAAAGCACCCCTGTCCGATGTTGATTTTTCGCTAGTTGATAAAGTTACAGCACTGCCTGAACGACTCTTTCGGCTCTGCTTCTTCTGTCGACTGTTCCAAATTCCGGGAATTTTATCCCAATCTATATCATCTGCACTGACGGCGGCAATTTCGAGTATTTGGTCTATCCGTTGCTTGCGCTTAACGCGACAACGAACCTGCGAACGGGTGAGATTCAAATGAGTTGGGCTGTATCACTCACATTGCGCACGATCTCATCAATTTTCTTTTTCAGCATCCTATTGAACTCCGTGTTCTCCAATAACAGGTTTTCTGGAACTTCACGATCCCATTTACCTTTCCAACCCTGAAAATGTACCGTGTAGTACGGCACACTTGATCTTTTGTGGACGTGTTTGAGGATCTGTGGAGAAAAATGGCGAAGGTAACCAAAAGGCAAACAGAGGTTTCGAACATATTGGTGGACCAATAAACACGGCTGACGAATTGGAACGTTAAGACCAGACATCAACACAAACCGAACCAATACATACATACAGTCGACGGCCATGCGAAAATAGGCAATAGGTCGTGAACGTTACCTTCGCCAAATAGACAACCTTTGCTTTCGAGCTGTCTGGCTCGAAACAGAACAGCTTTTGTCCAACCTCATAACGATGAGCAGACATTGCACGAGGATTGAAGCTGGAAGGAAGTCAAAAAAGACTGGTTAGTACAAATAACAGCTAATGGCTTCGACATTGTGCATAAATTCCGCAACATCAGCATGGGGTGTCAGTCCAGGGGAGTGATTATGGGTGGCCATGGTGCTTCCCCATTTTGCTGACCGACAAATAACAATTATGTAACCCAATCGGGCGTTTGAGTAACCACTTGAAAAAGTATAACCGTAGACAAGTCGAAAAAGCCCTTTGCACTCTGATGGTGAATTATGAGCGATGAGACTTTGAAGACGATGGTGGACGCAGGCAACACTGGAATAAAAGGATGGTCATTTGAAACAACCAACTAACGGAGAAGCCATTCTGTAAGACATTGACAGCCTCCCAATCGAGTGGTAACGAGCAGAATATAGTATAACGATTTGTGTAAATAGATGTGGCACTTCGATGTTGAAGGTGTGCGTAAACTGCGGTGAGAAATCTGAAATCCCTACTCATCTGGAGCACACTTTCGCAGTTTGAACCATCGCTTAGTATCTCAACTTTCCCTAATCATTCTGGTGGTTACCGGTACTTTATCTCGCTTTGGTTTTCACATGGGACGCTACAGTGCAGCAGGTGTTTTATTCCGGGAACGCATCCGACATTGAAGCCTAGTTGGCTCGCCTAATGGCTACAGATGTCGAGTCACTGAGAACAGCGTTGTTCTCGAGGTGGTAAAACCCAGAGATGGACAAAATATGGCTTAGCCAAAAAGGACGAATGATGGCATGAAAATCCTGAGTGGTGCCTTCCAGGATGGAGCTCATGTGATCCCTCATATGCATGATCAGAGAGTACCCATAGTAGGTTGACGCTAAATTGGTCCACTCGTTCCATCCTTCTTTTATCAACTAATCAAATGAATGTAGATCAAAAAACGAGTAGGGCTGGTGTTTTTGCGAGCGGTGATGATGTGGATTTTCCTATGAAGATTTCACGGTCCTACTGCAACGACCGAAAACTCCGCAAGCACAATAAGTGATATCTCATATGCCAGTCTTCTTAGCAATGTGTCGAAATAGAGATAGTTCGAGTGTGGCCAGTGTTCACCGAGATTGGCAATTGGCTTGCAAAAGTTTCGTCCTCAGTCGAGGAGACACCATCAGTGCGTAGTTGAGTGGGCACTTCTTCCATGCCTAGCCGCGTTTATGTAATCTTTGAAGAGTGTCTAATGTCCTTTCATGTGACTGGCTAATTAATGTAAACCACTTCTTGTAGCATTATTGGCCCCATCGTAATTTGCGCTGAGTCGCGGTCGGTGTGCCTCGTGTTGCACTGACTGGTTGTATCGCTGCTTTGGGGTGCATTAGGTCCGTCTTCGATAGGTCCGTTCTCGGCTTGTGGTTCTCTTTCCTTCTGTTTGGTTGGTTGTGGTGACAACTTTTATTTTTGTTAGTTTCCTAACTTTAACCTGGTTGGCCTGTTCTTAGTTTGTACCGTAGTCCGATCTTCTTGAGTGTTTTTAGCCGCTGGTACTTGCGTGTTTGATGAACGTTTTTCTTCTCGTATTGGCTAGTTCGGTTGTAGTTGGATGGTGAATTTGTGGATTGATTTTTAACCCTCCTTCGGTTTGTTGTTTCGATGGTAGCCCAATTAAATAAATGCAAATTATCAGCTATAAACCGTGTACCATAGGCACACTGGTTCCAGCTGCTACAGTTTCGATCACTGGAAAACGGGAAAGTGGAACATACGACCAAGCCTAGGAGGCGAAATCGGAAATCGGGTAGCTACGCGTTGAAGGCGATAGCTTTAATGCGAGAGCGTCACTGACTGCGTGATTAAGCCATTTCCGCCAATGTCATTAACCACTGGTGATTTGAGTCCCGAGGTCCCCATTCAGGGAAGCGGCAGTTGCCCACCCGACTAAGTTTACTGGTCAGTGTTTTCCGTACTTCGTTGCCAGGTCATGCATTGTCCACCTGTCGGTCACTTTCACACAGCGCAGCGCTGGGAGAAAAGGGTTCTGTGAGGCAGACGGTATTCTGGCATGCAGAGTACATGTCCCAATCAGCGCAACCTATGAAGCACGAGCAATTCATCTATCGCAGGAGAATTGCTTCTTTCTAAAACCATCAAGCGTAACTCAGCACTACTGATCCGATGTTCCCACCAGGCTTGACCAATGCTTCGGAGACACCGACGATCAAACGCTAACATCTTCCGTATGTCCTCTGCGCGCAGAGGCCATGTCTCTGATCCATAAAGCAGGATGGACCAAACCACCAGTGTAAACTCTTCCCTTGACAGACAAACTCAGGTCATGTCGGCGCCATAGGTGTCGGAGGTGGGACGAAAGCTGCCTTAGCCTTTCCGATTCGAGAAATATTCTCATCTCCAGCCATACTCATACAGATGCCCAGGTAAACAAATTTATCTACCACGTCGATCGGCTCACCTGCAAGCTTGAGTGTGGGTTTGATCCCACCCAGTCTTGCAGCAGCACTGTACACTTTGCAGGTGTAAAGCGCATGCCAAACCATGCGGCAGAGTTATTTAGGTTATTCAAAATCGCGTGCATGTGGAAAGGATCTGAACCAAGGAGGGCAATATCGCCTGCATACTCAATGTCTGTGAGAGAACGTCCGGGGCGCATTTCGACTCCCGAGGTTTCAGAGGCAGGCAGAGAAATTTAAAGCAACAAAACAACAACGAAGTTGAAGAGGAAAGGTGAGAGGGAGAAGCCTTGTCTTAAACCACTGGACGTAGTCAACTCAGGCGAGAGCTTCCCTTATGCCCGCACACGCCCACAGGAGTTCGCATAAAGTACCCTCATGAGGGATAGAAATTTGGAAGGGACATCTTTGATCGCCAGACTGCCAAAGTTGCCGACGATCGACAGAATCAAAAGCAGCTTTCAAATCAAGATAAACGACCAACGGGGGACATCTGAAGGAGTGGCGCTTTTCAAGAATTTGTTTCAAGGTAAAGATATGGTCGATGTATCCTCAACCAGGGCGAAACCCAGCTTGATTTTCACGAATCTGTCCCTCCCGATAATCCATCAATCCACGAAAAATAATGCCAGAGAGCACTTTAGATACGACGGATATGAGGCTGATACCACCATGGTGTTCGCATGACATCCTTACTCCCTTTTTGAAAACTTGGATGACGGTCGAGGAACTCCATTCGACTGGTATTCGTTTTTCATTCCAAATCTTCTGCAGTTTAGTTGTCAGACTGTTCACAAGGGCCTCCCGACCTTCTTTGAAAAGCGCGGGATGTAGACCATCCGGGCCAGATGCCTTGCCGTGCTTCAGGATTGAAATCTCACGCTGGATTTCGGTTGATGATGGTGGGTTGGTATTAATGTTTCGTTCGGACCAGCTTGGTTCTTCCAGCAGTTGTACTGAAGGAGACCAGGTGAACTGTTCTTCGAAGTGCTCAGCTCACCGCTCAAGACGGCGATTGAGGGGATGCGTTGCTCTTCCGTCTTTTTCGCATATTGTCTGACTGACACCTGCCTTCTTCTAGCCCGTTGATAGGATCAGTTGAAACCGGGTGCGGCTGTTGTCCGCAGCAAAAGCTTTCTCCATCTCCTGGGCCTTCGAAATCCACCAGCGTTCTCAGTCCATTATCCGGTGTTCGAGGGATCTGCGTGCGCCATCATAGTCGCTAGTTGCTGGTATGGTCTTTCTGGCAGCAATAAGATCTACTGATCTCAAAAATATCAAGTGTTCATCGAATCGGGTCAGATGGGTTGGACAAACAGTTCTGAAATCGGACAGCATTGCTTCTTTAACTCGCCTCCATTAATCTTCCAAGCAGTCTTCGTCAGCCACATGAGTTTTTCGTAACTTTCTACTCCGATTAGCTCGATATTCTTCAGCTACTGGAACTTGTCGAAGTTAATGAACGGAGCTGTTCTTTCGGCACGCGTAGTGCTGGCAGAAAACGAAGTGCTAAGCGGGCCCGAAAGATGGCGTGATCAGAGTCAAGTTGCGTACCATAGAAGGAATGACAATCCTTAGCCGAGATTCTCCATCAGTAACTGATTGCCATATGGTCCAATTGAGTCCACGATTGTCTTGTTATAGGTGGCCTCCAAGTAACTCGGTGTGTGCGCTTGTGTTGGAAGTTCGTACTGGTCAGGAACAGACGATGATCTGCACACAACTGAAGAAGTCGCTGTCCATTATCCGTACGCTCTGCATCGACTCTAAATCGACCATTTAACTGTGCTTCTTCCAGACAGTCGTCCAACTTGGGCATTCATATCACCCTCAAGGATTACTACATCCATCCTTCTTGCCGACCGAAGCAGTTGTGACAGATCTCGATAGAAATCGCCCTTCTCAGTCTCAGAACTGCTACATGTTGGGGCGTATGCTGATACTACAAACAAACACCGTTCACCACATCAATCTGCGTTAATCTCAATTGAGCCAGACAAACACATAGCGCAAAGGCGACTGTTTACTGAGATTCAGTCCAGTAAAGCGACTTCAGTCTTGGGGGTGAAATCCCACACCACAGATATCACGAGCCATTGCGTCAAAATCACCGGATGATTGAAGAGTGAAATGTGGACCATCTGGGCTCGTCCTAAGCGGCTCGAGGAGCACGATCGAAGTGGGGTCTTGTATGCGTGATTCGGAGACAACATATAACGATAGAGAGGGAAAGTAAGGTTTCAGCAAGGGATGTCTGTTCCGATTACTCGCAGTAGGGGGTCTCGTTGTTCTTCGTCGGGCTGCTCCCCTTTGACCTTCCTGGCATGGTTGAACCTTTAGGAAGTGAGTTCCAGCCAGCATAGCCTGCAGGACCATTGCAGCAGGCTTCCCTTATGCCCGCACACGCCCACAGGAGTTCGCATAAAGTACCCTCATGAGGGATAGAAATTTGGAAGGGACATCTTTGATCGCCAGACTGCCAAAGTTGCCGACGATCGACAGAATCAAAAGCAGCTTTCAAATCAAGATAAACGACCAACGGGGGACATCTGAAGGAGTGGCGCTTTTCAAGAATTTGTTTCAAGGTAAAGATATGGTCGATGTATCCTCAACCAGGGCGAAACCCAGCTTGATTTTCACGAATCTGTCCCTCCCGATAATCCATCAATCCACGAAAAATAATGCCAGAGAGCACTTTAGATACGACGGATATGAGGCTGATACCACCATGGTGTTCGCATGACATCCTTACTCCCTTTTTGAAAACTTGGATGACGGTCGAGGAACTCCATTCGACTGGTATTCGTTTTTCATTCCAAATCTTCTGCAGTTTAGTTGTCAGACTGTTCACAAGGGCCTCCCGACCTTCTTTGAAAAGCGCGGGATGTAGACCATCCGGGCCAGATGCCTTGCCGTGCTTCAGGATTGAAATCTCACGCTGGATTTCGGTTGATGATGGTGGGTTGGTATTAATGTTTCGTTCGGACCAGCTTGGTTCTTCCAGCAGTTGTACTGAAGGAGACCAGGTGAACTGTTCTTCGAAGTGCTCAGCTCACCGCTCAAGACGGCGATTGAGGGGATGCGTTGCTCTTCCGTCTTTTTCGCATATTGTCTGACTGACACCTGCCTTCTTCTAGCCCGTTGATAGGATCAGTTGAAACCGGGTGCGGCTGTTGTCCGCAGCAAAAGCTTTCTCCATCTCCTGGGCCTTCGAAATCCACCAGCGTTCTCAGTCCATTATCCGGTGTTCGAGGGATCTGCGTGCGCCATCATAGTCGCTAGTTGCTGGTATGGTCTTTCTGGCAGCAATAAGATCTACTGATCTCAAAAATATCAAGTGTTCATCGAATCGGGTCAGATGGGTTGGACAAACAGTTCTGAAATCGGACAGCATTGCTTCTTTAACTCGCCTCCATTAATCTTCCAAGCAGTCTTCGTCAGCCACATGAGTTTTTCGTAACTTTCTACTCCGATTAGCTCGATATTCTTCAGCTACTGGAACTTGTCGAAGTTAATGAACGGAGCTGTTCTTTCGGCACGCGTAGTGCTGGCAGAAAACGAAGTGCTAAGCGGGCCCGAAAGATGGCGTGATCAGAGTCAAGTTGCGTACCATAGAAGGAATGACAATCCTTAGCCGAGATTCTCCATCAGTAACTGATTGCCATATGGTCCAATTGAGTCCACGATTGTCTTGTTATAGGTGGCCTCCAAGTAACTCGGTGTGTGCGCTTGTGTTGGAAGTTCGTACTGGTCAGGAACAGACGATGATCTGCACACAACTGAAGAAGTCGCTGTCCATTATCCGTACGCTCTGCATCGACTCTAAATCGACCATTTAACTGTGCTTCTTCCAGACAGTCGTCCAACTTGGGCATTCATATCACCCTCAAGGATTACTACATCCATCCTTCTTGCCGACCGAAGCAGTTGTGACAGATCTCGATAGAAATCGCCCTTCTCAGTCTCAGAACTGCTACATGTTGGGGCGTATGCTGATACTACAAACAAACACCGTTCACCACATCAATCTGCGTTAATCTCAATTGAGCCAGACAAACACATAGCGCAAAGGCGACTGTTTACTGAGATTCAGTCCAGTAAAGCGACTTCAGTCTTGGGGGTGAAATCCCACACCACAGATATCACGAGCCATTGCGTCAAAATCACCGGATGATTGAAGAGTGAAATGTGGACCATCTGGGCTCGTCCTAAGCGGCTCGAGGAGCACGATCGAAGTGGGGTCTTGTATGCGTGATTCGGAGACAACATATAACGATAGAGAGGGAAAGTAAGGTTTCAGCAAGGGATGTCTGTTCCGATTACTCGCAGTAGGGGGTCTCGTTGTTCTTCGTCGGGCTGCTCCCCTTTGACCTTCCTGGCATGGTTGAACCTTTAGGAAGTGAGTTCCAGCCAGCATAGCCTGCAGGACCATTGCAGCAGACAAGCCCGACCACCACGACAAGGTGACAGCTTTGGGTCGGGAAGAGTCCGAGAACTTAGATCGCTCCCCTTGATTTTCCTGTTTGTTTATTTGTTTTAGTTTGTCCACCTGTGTGTTTGTAGTTCCGTTATTCTTTTGTTTGCAATGGTGGATTTCAATGTTCGTCGATGGTTTTTTTAGTGGAGTGCCATACTTTCATGAATTCACGATCTTCCTTTGTTCTCGCTTGAGCCAATATGTGAACGGTATTCCAGTTCAACGTGTCCATCTTAATCGTCGTTCTCGGAGACGAGTGAAAACTGGTCGTGCCTTTTGGTTGTAAGCTTGTGTAAATATATTCCAGTAGAGAGCGTCCTTCCTGCCTCACGTAGTGTGTCACAATCTCCGCACTGAATCTTGTGCACGGCGTTGGTCCTCGACATTGTGCCCAATCGTCCCTTTGGGTTTGAAGGTTTGTGGGGCACTGTTGCGCTGTACTGTCGTGGCAACCGTGCGGTTATTTCTGACATATTTCTGGAGCATAGAAGTGTGATCCGTTTGCCTTCTCCTTGTACTGTTTGGTTGTTCGAATTGGAATTTTAGAGTCCGCGATACGAAATTTCCGTAGTATCCATTCCTCTGGAAAGCCCCGCACGAGCGTTTCTTCTGACTTTTGCAGTGCGCCTAATTAAGTTTGAAAATATTCCGGATGCAGTTTTGCTTGTGACAGTTCGGATGATTGCTGTGGTAGCTGAGAATCTTGTCTGCATACGTCGCTTTTCTGTGAACTTCCATCAGCAGTTTTCTGTTTGGTAACCTCGTGATGAGGACATCTATGGATACGTTTCCCATCAGTTTCTTCTTCCATTGTGAATTGGATTTAATAAAAAACGCTGCTTATCAGTTGACTGGTTCTTTGAAGTCCACTCCTTTTGATGATGACAAAAATATCGTTCACGTAACGGATCCATATCTTGGGGTTTATGTCCGGAAGTACATTTCGTTCCAGTTTTTGCATTACAACTTCTGCAATAAATCCAGAAATCGTGGATCCCATCGGTGTGCCTCGTGGTTATTCGCGGCATTCACCGTTTAACTCAAAAGGTGGCCAGGCTGAGCAGTTCGCAGAGGTCATCTTTTTTCAGCGATCCATTTTGTTTGCCCTGTCTGTCAAGTAGTTCGGCGACAGATATCTGGGCGGTGCCCAGGTCTACGGATGTAAAAAGCGGGTTTACTTCAAGAGAAACCATTGTTTCATCCTCGTAGATGCTTATACTCTTCCGTTTCCCCAAGAATTGCCGCGCGTTGTTGACTGACTGTTGTGACCCACTGCTGAGATATTTCGACCTCCTCCCCACTTCTTTCGACAGGTTGTAGGTTTGAGTCCCCGAGGGCGATACGATTGGTCGCAGCGGTATTGTCTTTTTGTATACTTTCGGGAGTCCGTAGAACGGAACTCAGCCAGGTCCTGAGCGCTCAATTTCCAATACTCATCTCTTGTCACCCTTTGACGTTCCTTAGTTTTCTACTGGTTTTGTTCGCAAGTTTTTTGCTTCGGTCATTCTCGATGCTGCCATACGTAGTCGTGTCGTTCATAAAGTGTTCGCTTTATCAATGGAGTCCGGCTTTTCTGTGGTAACCTTCGGGCGTCCCTTGTCAGCTTGTCTTTAGCTTGTTCGCTGCTTCCTTTTCTTTACTTGATAGGGCACTGAATCCTAAGTTGCGTGTGGTGGCTGGGACTATAGTTTGGCGGTGTTGCTGAGCGTCCTCATCAAGTTGAATGCTTCTCAGACCTCGTTCCCCAGGTCACATCCCGAATTTCCGAACAAACCGGTGTCATGAATATTCTTTGTGCTCACATTATCGTTTTGTATTAAACATGCTTTCGCCTTCATTTTCAGCTTATGTACGTCTATTCTTAGACAAGTAAAGCGCTATTCATTCTACGCTATTCATTCTTGTTCTCGCGCTCAATCAGAATCGATATTCTATTCGTAACAATTTACTTGCCTAAAAATACAATGGAACCGTTGCTGCGACCCAAGTATTTCGACGCAGATCCTAATTCTCCAGACGCAACAACGCGCTGGAATCATTGGTTCCAAATCTTCCAAACGTTTCTGGGCACTGTCTAATCGCCCAATCTAAATAAACTCGAAACACTGGCCGATTTTGCGGATGCACCGGTATACGTTTATATCGCTGACTGTCTAGATTACGAATCAGCTATCAGTACACTTGAAAAGTTGTACGTTCGTCCTAAGAATATAATTTATGTCCGCCATCTTCTACAAACTTGCAAACAAGACACCAGTCAAGATGTTGATCAGTTTGTTCAGAGGCTTATATCCTTGGCCAAAAATTGTGACTTCAAGGCGGTGTCCGCTATTGACTATCAAAACGAAAGTGGATGCGATGCTATAGTCAACGGACTTCGGTCTACTACCATCGGAGAAGACTTCTGGCTCAAAACGAACTCACTCTCGATGAAGCACATGAATTGGCTAGGTCATTAGAATTGGCCCGCAAACAAGCTCAGTCATACGCACATAACCAGGCCATATCATTTTCTGCGGTTGCAGCACCTTCACAGACATCTACAGTAACCCCTTCACACTCAATTTCCCCTGATTC
>NW_008751994.1:494213-495572 GCF_000715545.1 Opisthorchis viverrini | reverse complement strand
GTCAAGGTGGCAGCTTTAGGTCGGGGGTGCTGACGTGCTGCTAGGCCATTACTTCCTTGGTCTACATAACAAAGTTGAAATCACATTCGGTGGGAACCTAGGTTCATTCACCCTCTGCGGTGTACCTGCTGCTACGGTCGACTCACCTCTTTTTGCTAAACTCTCACCCGACTGCAAGCCTGTCACTACAAAATAACGACGTTATAATCCTGACGATGAACAATTTATCCGCTCTGAAGTTAACCGATTATTGGATGAAGGTATAATCGAACCTTCGAATTCTCCCTGAAGGGCTCAAGTACTAGTCACGAAAAATTCAAACCACAAAAGACGCATGGTGGTGGACTACAGTGAAACCATTAATCGGTTCACATACCTAGACGAGTATCCGTTACCGCGACTGGATAAAATGATCGAAGAAATTTCCCGTCATACTGTCTTTAGCACCCTAGATCTATTGAGTGCTTACCATCAAGTTCCAATCAATGAGCAAGACAAACCGTAAACGGCTTTTGAAGCACGCGGAGAACTGTTTCAGTTCCGTCGTATACCTTTCGGTGTAACCAACGGAGTAGCATGCTTTCAACGTACTATTGACCATATTATCAAGTCTGAGAACCTAAGTGGCACCTACGCTTACATCGACAACGTCACTATTTGTGGGGTTACCCAAAGTGAGCATGACCAGAACCTCAAATCTTTCTTTGAAGTAATAAGAAAATATGGAATTACCCTTAACTGCAAGAAAAGCATCATAGCATCCAAACAAATAGGCCTTCTGGACTACGAAGTCTCTAAGGGAATTATCAAACCAGATCCTGAACGAATGAAACCAATTCGTGAACTCCCTCATCCACATGACGCTAAATCCCAACAATGAGTTGTTGGTATGTTTGCTTATTATTCGCAATGGATACAATGCTTCTCTGACAAAATCAGTGTGCTTGTCAGAAATAAGACTTTCCCCTTACCGGAGCGTGTGCAACAGGCATCAGAAAATTTAAAGGAGTTAGAAAACGCCATGGTTGTGACATTTGACTAAACGCACCATTGGTTGTCGAGACTGACGCCTCAGACATAGCCATTGCTGCATCTCTGACTCAGAACGGCCAACCGGTGGCCTTCTTTTCTAGAACAATGACACCAAGCGAAAAGAATCACTCTGCTATTGAGAAGGAGGCATACGCCATCGTTGAATCTATCCGTAAATGGAAGCATTATCTCTTCGGGAAGCACTTCAAGCTTATCACTGACCAGCGGTCAGTTTCCTTTATGTATGGTTCCTCGCAAAAAAGTAAGATAAAAAATGATAAAATTCAGCGATGGAAAATGGAACTTTCCGCTTTTAGCTACGATGTG
>NW_008751994.1:476648-493261 GCF_000715545.1 Opisthorchis viverrini | reverse complement strand
TCTATCTGACTTGCACACGCCTCCGCTCAATAACATTGGAGATAATATCGATCATACTTCAGTCTCACCCCCGTGCCCGGGCAATGCCCTTGCATCTCCAGATAGATATGACCCTAGCATCTCTGATTTAGCCAGGCTCCAGCAGCGTACACGGCCCTACATTTTAAGAAATCGAGAAGCCTAACCACACTCATTATTACTCATTAGATTTTTACAATCATTCGTCCAATACCTGTACCCAATTTATGCCTATCTACACACAATCCAACGGCCAGAGTGAATGTCATAAATATTCTTTGTGCTCACATTATCGTTTTGCAGTAACCATGCTTTCGCCTTCATTTTCAGCTTATGTACGTCTATTCTTAGACAAGTAAAGCGCTATGCATTCTTGTTCTCGCGCTCAATCGGAATCGATATTCTATTCGTAACAACCGGTAAGGTTATCTCGGACGCACTCTTGGTCCTTTGCTCCCAAGATATGTACAGCACTTCAAAAAGTTGAGTACAGCATACAAGTGGGTGGTATCACCAGTCAGATCGCCTTACTTGCCTCATCTACCCTAGCCCACCCTAGTGTGAATACCCTCTCCACAGGTCCTAGCACTGGGGCCGACCACTTTGTTCGCCGTCCATCACACTCAATTGCAGATTCCTATGTCAGACTTCAGTGAAAACCCTAAAAACTTCGAAACCTATTTTCGAACCTCGAAAGCTGGTCTACTTAGGTACCTTTTATGTTCACACACTGAAGCAAGCAAGACAACAACTGGCTCTTGCTCGTGTGTTGGATTTCTTCAGCATTGACGTACGCAAGTGCAGTAACTGAGCTAATTGCCTCCTCTCTGTCTCTCAGGTTTTGGCTGTACACCTCTAGTGAAGCAGAGGCCGTTGCGTTTCGATTAGGATGATGAGCGAAATTTCAGATAGGGAAACTTCCAAATATAATAAATCCGTTTAGCCACACTTCCAAACTAAGCCTCAGAGAATCTATGTGGAGATGTATTCGTTTGGCATACACTGTATGCAACCCAAGATTGGCATAGCGGTCGACTACGTGGTTGGGAGTGATAACTTCATAGAGTTTCATGTGCTTGTGTTTTCTAACGGAACACGCCCTGTTCTGGTTGCTGACTGGATGTTTATTCAGTCATTGTCTTGTTGAGGTACTGCAGGGGCTGGTCGAGTTTCGCGGGTAGCTTGCATGATGGTTTGCGAGAAGTGGTACTGGAAACCGCCGGGCAGAAAACGGAGTTTCAGTGAACCTACTATGCGTTTAGTGCTTGAGTTACCATATGGGTGGACATGGGTCTAGTACGCCAGTGAAACACTAGTAATCGCGCGACTCGTAGTTGGATAGCTTGCACTTGTTCATTTCCATTCCAGGTTGGCAAGGTTTTCCTTCTGAGGGTTCTGTCAATTTTCACATCGTGGACTCAACGATAACATTGAACAAAATTGGGGAGGGTGGACATTCTTGCCGAGTATCAATGCTTACAGAAGGACCTCTGGGGAGCTCCCAATATGCTCTCAAGCGCCCAAAATGTATAAATAAAGAGGTTAATGATTTTCCGTGAATTTGTGAATTCACGAGCGTTTGGAGCGTATCGGTATGTCCCTTTGAAAACCTAACCGGTATGCATCATCCTGTGTGGTGTTTTCCTGGTACGTTTGAGTTCATCTGCCAGAGGGGCATCAGGTGGAGGAATTTCAAACCAGTGCTCGACGAAAACAACCTGCCATGGGCATCTGCAGCGGTCTCAAAATGCACCCCTTGCCTGAACACCTATGGGCCGCACATGATGACTGGAAAAGCATCAACTCAGGCTGTGATTGGTCAAAATGATCCATTGAATGCTGACAATGGACCATTTATCCAGGTGTTACAGTACCTCGAATGTTCCCCCGTATGCAACCTAACCACAACATCAGGGAACAAGAAAAATCCACACACATTTTTTTCGCGATAACATCTCTTTACGATTCACGCATTCACTGATCGATTGACCGGATCTAGGCTTTTGTTAAAGTTTCCCGCGTCGGTTTTCCTGTCGTTCACCGGTTGTCGTTCCCCTAAAAGGCACGAGTGAAAAAGGGTGTAGCACCGCTTCTTATGTTCTCAGCGAAGGGCAGTATGTTTGCCAGCGCGAGGACTCGCATAAGTGTCCAATAGTGCTTTGAACTGGGTTCTATAAGGAGCATGGACAACCGTCGGAGGAAGGTTGTTCCATGCAGCTAACACCCTAAATGAGAAAAAATTTTGCCTAATGAATGTGTGCACTCTGTGTTCGAAAATCTTCTTACTATGTCCCCGTTGTGAGTTTGTTGAGTCAATCGTGAAAAACGCGTTGGCCAAGCTTTGTTCAAACAGGGCATAAGTAAGAATTAGATCCTCTCGAGAGACGCGTTTCGTAGTCCCACGAATCCAAGGCCGGCAACCATTTTGGTAGCAGCTCGCTGGACACGCTCAATGAGGGTTACGTCTTTCGTACGTCGTGAGTAAACAACTTGGTTGACGTATTCAAAGAGAGGTCTGACGTAGGCCCCGTAATGTATTTAGGAGCCTAGGTGAGTAATACGGGATAAGGTGCACCGAATCATCCGAAATATATGAGGAATTCACAACTTTTTCAACCTACCCTTGCGTGCTATTCAGTACACTTGAGGCTCTTTCGGACGCTTGTATGCGTAATACTTTTAGTTGCCAATACATTTTTCGCCACAAAACTTAAATTGGTTCTGCATCCGACCTTCCGTATGCGCCTTTTGTGTGCAGCATGGAGAGGCTGACAATGGATGCAGTGGGCGTATAGGCGATTAGGAGGCCAAAGGCTCGTAGACTCGTGTCCTCAGACATCACGTTGAATAAAAGAAAGGATTTGTTACGCCTCGCTAACAGTGTAGCCTGCTAGATCGCAGTAAAGACGAATGACGCTTATGTAAAACCGGTGAACCGGCATCTGTTTCCGGATCAGCGTCCGCTATAAATGTCGGATGATTAAATCGGTGGGTGAACCAGAGAGTATATTTGCGGAGTAATGGCATGCTCAAATGGTGGTTCATAATTATCTTCTCCTGTATATGCTGCTGAACATTTTAACCCTAAAGTGCAGCTAAAAGATATGTGGTGGCCATAACTACACTAAAGCTTATCCAGTCGCATAAAAGCAGCCTAAAAGCGTCGAACCTAATTCCTTTTGGTTCAGCCGAAAATTCGCCAGCGGATGACTTAAAAGCTCCACTCCCTCCTGGATTGAGTTCCAACACGTCGGGCCTATTTGACAGGGGCGCTTGCTCGGGCCCTGCAATGGCGGCATTGTACTAAGTATATTAACGCACTTAACAAATATCCCGCTCGGTAACCACCATCTCTCCTGGATCTTGTTATTATCATTGAAATACTTTTCTTTGAGCAAGTAAGGCCGCTCTGTAACATAGCGACCATTGCATACTCTGCTGTTACTTCCCCTCCTTGAACTCAGAACCCTACCGCTCGACTGTGACTGCCTTTAGGTAGATTTCCATCGGATTTGCACCTTCCTAGACTTATGTGAAATGAAAACTAGTTCAGAGGGGAGAATCCTTGTCCAGAAATCTCAAGTATCCGATTCATTGTTCGTTTCAAGATGCCAGCAATCGATCCAAATGACCAAAACAGCCCAAGATGGTTTTGCATCTTCTGGAAATATGGCCCAAACTTATTTTCAAAAAGATAAACATGAGAGACCTAGAAGACTAGCTAACACTTTGTAGGTTTCAGAACCGGTGAAAATCCCTATTTGGACTTACGAAAACCGACCTAGGCATTAGGTCTTGCTAGGAAAAACAAAAATGTACTATTATGATATGCATGGCAACAGTAGACGCAAGCTCTCTTCAGGGTTTGAAAGAGAGTTGCCATGGGTGATCGAATGGCGTTATGTGAAGCCTAAAGTGAAAACGAAGGCAGCTCTCAGTGTGTTTCGGTCAAGCAAAGTACCTTCAACGATTCAACCTGAAACAGTCCAGCTTGGTTAAACTGTTCTACCTGATCTTCCGTCAGACGTTCGACGAATGCAACTTTCCTATTTGTCAGGAAGCGATCGTCACCCTTCTGGTGACTGCCTATCACTTAACAATTGGAGCAACGTTTGCTAGTCCACCTTGCAAAACGGTGGAACGCCCCGTGTGAAGGGCCACTGTAGATCAACGTATTATCAAAATCTTGATATCCCCGGAGCAACATGTACCACTCCCCAGCCCCCCGCATTTCGTAGACTTCCATGTTCATGGACAATTAAGAATAGGCCACAGACAAATAATAATATGGGAGGCTATACATCCTATTCTTCAAAAGCGTCTAAGTAAAACTCTCAGGTCTCACCGCCCCACGAATTCGGGTCGCGTGAGATTAAGGGAATAAGCCCACGCTCATTAGTACTTATAATGTACATTCCCAGCTGATGAGTGGCAGGCCACCAGACATCATCACAATGGTGCATCATTAATAGAAGCATGGGTGATTTGGTGAGCTATTCTTTTAAGTAGAACGCTCTTGGTACAGGTCGGAAACATCTGGTCTTCTCTTCGGGTTTGAGGGAGTTGCTTTGGGCTCCACTTTAGAGCCAGTCCTATTTCTGATCTACGCCAGTTGCACTCACCGGCCAACGCCATGTTTTTGCAGATGCTCTGAATCCTAGGATTCCGTCGCCGAGGTACTTGGGACACTGGTCACTGAGCAGATACCTTCCTCGGGATGGCGAAAAATGTGTCCGCACTTCATTCTGGGAGGCTTGGCAAAAGGATCTGCATGCAGAGCAAGGAAATCTCAGAAGATATTGCTGTGGAAAGCGCTGAAAAGAATATGAGGTTTGGTAGCTCTTGAGTATATACTGCACAATCCATCCCAAAAATGATGAGTCCTCACACTATTTTCTTATTACTCTCGTGAGTCTTCAAACATACTATGGAATCGACGTTGAACCGCTTCTGGATCACGCCATCCAACTTACCTTCTTTTGACACAGGTGAGGCATAACCCTCCTCGAGCGTGTCCAATGTGGAGCTATGAAGGTTGTTGTCGGCCTTAAATTTACATAGCATTACACGCCTGTGAGCATCCCCGAACTCTTTCCTAAACTTTCGAGCCTTTGAGGGGAGACTGAAGCTTCCTTACGCCCCGTGAAAAAGAAGGGCCGGCCTTATTTCCGTTTACAGTCGAAAGTAAGTAAACACAGCCGTTATATTGAAGGAAGTTTTCCATGTTCGCTGCATGAATTATTCTAGACAGTAGTATTTTTATTCCAAGTAGTTGGTGTATGGAACAGCCTTCTTTCAATCGCTCCCAACGCTGTCCTTAGGAGTTGATCCAAGGTGCTCCCAGACCCTTTTTGATATGGGTCCATGGGCTTTCAGGCTTACTGCCAAACGCTGGAACATACGTACGATTCTGCACTATATTTGCTCGAGACTTTCAGGTAAACGGAAGCCACCAGACGACAAAAGCAAACCACACTCAAAGCGTTTAGGAAAAAGGTTCGATACAGTGCATCAGTCCGTGAATTAATGAAATGCTTTGTTCCACCGTTGCTTCCATGCTCCAGGGAACCGATACGTGCTGAGATCCCACATCCTCTGAGTAGAAAATGCTGCAGCAATCTGGGCTAACTTTATACATAAGTTTTTTAACTTTCACTATGCCACCACTTACCATGAATATGCAGTGAGTAATATTCATCAACCCCTATAAGACCATTCATCAAGTGTGGGCTCTAGCAACCTCGGGTGCGTCACCTCTTTAACTACCAAAGATTATTGGTACCTCCGGTTGTGCTCATTTTGCGCAATTCTACTCGCCGACGGTGCCCCAGTGCCATGGTTAAACCTGCTCACATACTACTTGCTCAGTTGATGAAGAGACGTCTCATCTATGAATGGCGGCTTGGAAGCGGCAATGAGAGCATATACGGATGAACAGCCATTTGGTCCTAATTGACAGGATTCCCCCCACTCGTTTTGGCTGAAAATTATTAGGTGGTTTGCCCTTGTTTCTACAGATGTGCATCCTCATGGTCACCTGGAGTCCCTCGTAACAGCTGCTATCGCCGAACTTTGGAGACTGCTTTTATCTGCAAAACTTCTGCGAGTGGCATAAAACATTTTACACCCCAATAATGCATTTTGTTGTACATGTGCTCAAACCAAAACTCACCCCAATCTCTTTTCATTTTGTTGCCATTTGTGTTGAATAAATTCCCTCCAAGATTTTAGCGTGCATTTAACTTTTAACTTTCTGGGTTATGGCTTTAAAAGTAGCTCCACACCTTCTTCAAGAAAGTGAGGACAATATCTTTATCATCCTTCACAGTGTTGGGAATGAATGAGTACATGAAGAATGCCTATGTGATTTTGTGCTTTCATCCAGTAAGCGTGGCGCAAACGCAGTTTTTCCATACAAACAGGCATACTATTAGTGCAGCAAGTGGCCAGAAAAATAAAACTAGCGGTCGAGAAATCCGAAAATGCCCGTAAGCTGAAGGTAATTACCACTAACAAACAGAAGAAGAAGCAAAGGCTGTCCGGCGTGTTCTTGTCAAAGGAGGAAGGAAACCATCTTGCATTTGAACAAAACCAAAAGGCTCCCAAGTTTTGGTGCGGTTGGCTTCCAGTGAATTGACGGCAAACGACAGAGTAGTTGGGCACCTGTGGCACCCCGCCGAAGCACGAAACGCCATCGTGTGAAATGTGACAGTTGGTGGCTGATGAATTTAGCAAGATCATCACCACTCGAGACATGTTCAGCTGCCGTCCGGAAGTGTCGACTAGCCTTGTTGAGTGGGTGTTGAGTTTTGTTGTGGTAGATAATAAGTTCTAGCAAAGTAGGTCCTAGCAAAACTTTTGGGGGCCGAACGCGTGCTTCTGCTGCAGTCACGAGAGGGTTACTTTAGCCACATATGTCTCTTCAGATGGCAGTGGAGGGCGCTGTTTTGACGCTTCTCAGAAGTCGACAAAAAGCACGCGACAAACCGTTCTGGACAAGTTTTTTAAAGCTACTAATGTCTGATTCATACATAAAAGCTCTATAATCTCTTGGTCACAGCTGACGCGTCCGCTTATGTATGCCATCGTGGAAAGCCAGCAGTGTGCTCCCATGCATAAACTTTCCGGCTTATTTGGGGAAATAATGGGGGAGCGGTATCAAGCGAAGACGTTTCTCATGGACAAGCTGACGGTACAAATACTGGCTACAAGGTTTGTGTTCAGCTGCGACGTCATGTTGTGTTCCTTGCATGTGTAGCAATCACACACAAGATCACGTGTCACAAAAACTGGAATCACCTAATATTTCCTGTCCGACTTACAAACTCAACCGACGTGCGCACTACAGTTTGCAATCCATTTTTACGCCACTACAACTTGCGTCACGCGCTCGGCTTACGAACTTCAACCATATCAAACGCCAATAGACACAACTCTCTTCACACTGCATTCAATAAATAAGCGTGTAACTCGGCCCAAACACGCTCGGGCGCACAGGAAATGAAATCAACTGAGCTGCACAAGTCTCCACGGACAAACACGAAACACTTCTCACGTCAGTACCTTCACTCGGGAGCCCCCAACAATTGTCATTTTTGGATTATTCTCTGTTGGCAGTGAGTTCGTTTATATCAGGCGCCCATAACTTTGGTAATCATCATTCTGGCAAAACAGACATTTATCACTGATTGTCACCTGATAAAATACTAATTACGTCATAAGTAGATCATTAGCAGATTAGAAAATCCATCAGAAAACACGCTGTATCATATAACGTCCGTGTATTTATGCTCACAGACACTGCGAACAACTTACACATATTTAACAGAATGGCCCGCTTGGACAATACCATACAGTAAGCCCCTTATTTACTTTTCAAAGCACATATTTCGGCAAGATTTGCACGTAGTGCAACAAAGGATTCGCGGTTTGTCTCCTGTTCCTCGAACTACCCCAAAATGGTCTGTAAACGTATAACTTGTGATGGTCCACTTTGGTCAATTGACCAAGAGCCGTCTGGAGGATGAGAACAGCCACTTGAAAAACCGGACTCACCACTCACAAACACCATACAGAAGGTGTCTTGGTACGCCGAATGGCTCACGTGGAATTTTGAGGTGCATAAATCATATCGCGGCGACCGACGGAACTCCTGGAAGGCGACGACTACGTTCTCAACATTGTCCGTCAAATGACAACGTACGTGTATTTCCTCGTTTTGAGGCACTTGGTGCCGCGACACACAAAGATGCACTGCCATAATGTTGGAATAAACAAGGTGAAGTCAGCCCAATTTAACTAACTAATTGTTAGTGTTGCAAACATCCAGGTGTGCCCAGCCGGTTGACACCTGTGTTCTAGAATGCACATGTTCCATCTACCACGGGACGTGGCTTCCATGCATCCATTTTTCTCTGCATTTACAGATCACTCGGTTCCGAACAGTAAAAAACATGCTTCATAGATTTTCTCTTAGGTTCCATCCCAATCCACCAAAGATTGTTTATGATTACAACCTACCGGAACAAGGAGTACCCCCTTAATCATTTTTACGAGTCACCGCTAATAGTTTTAGACGATATGCGTAAACAAGTGAACCAAACCCTGGATAAGCTCCAGGGTCTGGAAACCAATAGGGCCCAAGTCATCATCAAGCACCTGACCGTGCATGGAAAAAACCGTGGTATGCGAAGGCTCAACATCCGCAACTAACGGCCTGCAGTCAGTGGTTGTAGATATTGCACCTCAACCAGGACTACGACCTAGAGGCACTGACTTGGCTTTTGTGTATTTTGTAACCGACTTACTAGTAGCACTGACTGCTTATATACGACGGGTCACGTCTAATTAGGCAGATTATTGTGATGGTGAACCTTGCCCTCTGCGCCGTCATCTTTAGGTCCGACCGAAAAGTGAGTGTGCAAATGAATAATTTAATTTTGGATTGTATCCCCTGGCCCATCCAGAAAACGCAACGGCTTGCGTGACAACTCGTCCGCAAAGGAGGCCCCTTATGATGTTTACCTTGACCGAAGCACACATTCCAAGCAGGTGTGCCCCGAAGTCTTTGTTTTCACGTATCATCGTCCCAAAGGAGGAGCCAGTTGAGAGCGGTGAACCAATGTCTGACTACAACGACTAGGCTGTGGAGCGCCAACTCGAGGAAAGAAAAGATGTCTTTACGTGTCTCATGAATGGCTATTTAGGTCTGGAACTAATGCATTTGACGTATGTTTCCTTTTTTGAGGGCTATAGTCGGCAGGTAATGAGCTACAGGAGATTACGCAGTCGCTGCAGGTAGCTTTGTGTAAACTGAGCCTGTTCAAGATTGACGCCGCTGAATTGCTATCTCTACTATGCACGTATTGCTCACAGATTGTCAGCCGAATGAGTCAGTCATAATTTGACAGCCTTAATTGTATCTTCGTCATCCTAGCATACTTATCAAGTTATAATGGACGCGATTTTTGCGGTTTCAACTCTTACTAGCAATTATCGAGGTACCTGAACCCATTCTTCGATATTCGAGCAGTAAGGCAGATACATATACGGGTTTGGTAAATTCGCATACTTTGCATCCACAATGGCTGTGTATTTTCTGGGAAAGTTTAATGGACTAAGCTGAAGAACTATCTGCAAGTTCCGTCCACTGCAAGTAATCCACTTTTCCACTTTCGGAATATCTTGTTACGCTGGACATCGTGCCCACAGTCAGCGATATTTGACGGCCTTGAAGGTTCGATCACCCAAACAAATCACCCATGTTGATAATGGCAGAACATTTCATCATACAGACTATCAAATG
Organism: Opisthorchis viverrini; assembly: GCF_000715545.1. Taxonomy (NCBI): domain Eukaryota; kingdom Metazoa; phylum Platyhelminthes; class Trematoda; order Opisthorchiida; family Opisthorchiidae; genus Opisthorchis; species Opisthorchis viverrini. Next base: position 483,438 of record NW_008751994.1, on the reverse strand, counting down.
ACAACATTGGGAATGTTGTAGATTCGAGAAATTAACCCCATTGAGCGAATACTGAGTAGCATTACTATTTGTTGCGCGGAATTCACATTTGAATGGCTCAAAATGGCTGCGGCCGCCTAAAATAAGGGGATTCCCTCTGATTTTCAGAGGCCGAAAAAACAGCTCTAAAGGCAAACTGAGATCTCGGGCAACGAATGTGAATCAGCGATGAGCAGTTCTCTTACAGCACACGGAAATGGTCACTGTCCCTTATAAACACACTAAAAACATCCCTAGAGGACTTTTTCGGGAGGATGAAAATTTTGCACAAAAATGTGACCTTTCCTTGACAGTCACACGTTTGTTTGATGGTTGCTTAAACTTCATAAACGTCTCTTTGGGCGCTTGATTCAATTTTCATCGTGTAGATTAATTGTCACCAGACTAAATGTCAGCACATGTTTATCACAACCTAATATTTGCCTAACCTTCCACATTAAATTAGCATTCCTGAAGAGTCACCACGAGCCTAAGGCAGAAAACATAGTCCGCTTGTGCATCCCTTGAGTGACCTTCAGCTATTTTGTTCCGTTCTTTCCTTGGGCTTGTCGCCCCAGTTTCAGTGCACTCACGGTGTCGCCCGCTATTAGTCTTCTCTGCTGCATTACCCACTTCGTGCGAACGTGTGCTTTATGTACTGTGAGATCGTAGTGACACCAATTTTCTATTCGCTCATTCCAGAGCCGAAATGTGTCGTCACTACATCGCTATGAACGCTTAGTACCACTGAATTCTTGACTGCTGACACTACACCCGGTGACAGATATGAGGTCCAGTGTCAGTTTCGATATTTGTGTACGATATGCCTACCAAATCAGACGCCACACGGACAACAGACAACGAAGCAGACAGCTTCGGTCGACAGTTCACAGTTTGATGTGCCACGAATCCAACCATTTGTGCACCACCATGATGACACTGTTCATGCTAGACGACGGATAAACACATCAGCCGGCTACGGAAAGTCCCCTGTCGTCCTAAGAAGGCTAGACGAAATATCTTCACGGAGGGATGCAAGTGTCTACATCATGAAGTGCTGCCTTATGACAGCATTCTCCTACGACGAATCACAAAGGAACCTGATAGGACCGGGCACGTTGCTGAGTTCTCGAAAGCGATGTGTGTCTTTCAATGATGCGGTATCTTATTAGCCGCAAGAGGAGGCCACGGTTTAGGATAAAAACTCAGGTTTTGCCCGAGACCACCTGACCTATTGACACTGACTCTCAGCCGAAGCGCTTCCTCTGGCTCGAACGTTTGCTGCCCAAGCCTCGAATTGTAATAACCTCTCTCACATTAACTTCACGATTTTGTGCACCTCGCCCTTCGGCTAGGAACCAAACCATACGCTAACTTCTAAGTGAACACACCTTCGCTCCTCAAATTATGCACCTCGGGCCCTTGACAGGATCTATAACCAACAACTATTATCACCTGATGCTAGCCCCAATCAAGCTCGGCCTTCCCAGCCACTCGCATTTTATTTAGGTGAGAACGGTTTTTGACGATTATTTTACTCCAACGTGGATATCCCTCTTCTGAGGGTATGTGCAGGTGCATCTTTACGGCCTTGAACTACATCTCCCCTTCAAATTTCAAGGCCCTTCTTTTACGGCAAACGCAGTGGATCCCGGTTCACACACAACGGAGTCCACTCTTCTTCCCAGAGATTGATTACGCCATTGGGTTCCTCGTTGCACCCCGTCTCCCGCTTTATCTTGTATCTCCTGATGTCAAATTCTCTCTTCTACCTTCAGCCCAGTTTGGCTGTTGGTACCTTACGCACCCTCACCATTCGGTGTTGAGTGATCTACAAGACAGATCCTCCCGCCCCCTTATACCCCTACTGTACAATATTTCTGTCATTTTGATAGAAAAAACATCCGGTATCCTTTACCTATCTGTGCCGCACAGCTGCAGTCATCCAGAATTTCGCTGATAGCGAAAATCAAAATGTTACTTGCAGCTGGACCAATACTCACCTTTCTTCTGCCCCACACTTAGGTTTCTTCATTTTTCCTTCGGTATCATTGGAGCGTTTGTAATCTCGTTGGGCCACAAAATCTGCGAAAAGTACTTCCTCTGTCGTGACATCCACAGCACGGCCAAAATTTTTCACGCCATATCATTATATCTAGTTGGTCCCACACGAGCTTCCCGTGTTTTTGGTTTCCTTTTCGGTAAGTCGAACGCTGAAAGGATCGTAAAACCTTCCGCAAAACCCTACTGCACCTTCTTTCCTATTTTAATTAACAGACTTACGACTGAGATTACCTTTGGCAGAACAGCTATTAAAAAGCGCGAGTAGTCTAACTTCGTAGCCCAAGATTCAGGATGAATCTAAGATGCTGTCGCGCTTTTGCAAGCGTTGCTCCCCTATTTCCTCTGAAATTCTTAATATTGAGACCACTGACTGGAGGCCACTTTCCAACCCTGAGGATATCATAGAATCCACAAACTCCCTCTTCGTTAGCTGCTGCGTACCTTCTGCGTCGATCATCTCTACTCACTGCTCTCAGCAGGTTGGGGAAACAAACCCCACCTCTAAATAATGTTGCTTTACCAAACTTGACTTCCATGCTCAACCACTTTCCAAGGTACTGGCGATATCACTTCGCCCATCCTAAAAATTGGTAGTCCGGATGTCTCTACCCTCAGCCTCAACGTCTTCAATAGCTTCCTCATCGCTGGCATAGCTCACAATCATGGAGGCATTCCACAATGTTTCCACACAACAGGTCAGGTCAAGCTAGCTCCAAATAGCTGTCGTGGCATGCTATCCCGTACTTTGGATCGCTTTATCGGAGTCCTGTTTCAGATTGCCTGCCCATCACAATGGCCCTTAGCACTAGAAAGAATGGGTTTATGGCCCGTTAGCGTGTGCTAGGTAAACTTCTCTAGCCACGTTCCGTTTGTTTACGCTGCCGGTATGTTTATTATTATTATCTACTTTGATATTCACAACGAATTTCAACCGGCTGCCCCACGACATACTCAACAATTTACGGCATACAGTGATTAATGATCTGCCTCTCCGTTTTTGCATTTCTGATCTCACTGGCAGAATCTGGATCACTGAAATCCGGGATCTACTCACATCATGACTTCTCATCACCAGTAATGACATCCAGGGTGGCTTGCTCAGCACTTGCTGTTCTTGCTGTACGTGAATAATATCACTGAGCGAATCAATCATGGCTCCGCTATTCTATTCTGCGATTTAGACACTTCGATGGATTTTCGGTCTGTGCTCCCACAAAATTTTCTGTAGAGCTCGCGTTCCGGCCTGTCCATTGCCACCAACTCACTCGTTTAAAGGAACTTTTACACCCGACTTCCACTACAATAGTGACACCAGTGAGTCAGCAGAGTTTCAGATCATGCTTCTGTGGCTTCCGCCACCATTTGTATGTATTTCTAATACCTCCCCTTCATCATCCTCACGCTTTTCGCGACCCTGTCCATAAACTCAACAGCCCAGGGCTGCCAGTCCAAGGCGGCGGTTTAAGGTTTTATTTTACTTTGCTCATCCGGATTACGCAAACTCTCCTGCTTCACCAGATCCGTTGCTCTGGTTCCTCATTTTCCACGATTTGCAGTTTTTTATCAGGTGTTAAGCAGAATGTCACCCTTCTTGTCCTCCCCTGTTCTGGTTTTGTCCTCCACCTTCAAATTCTAAAGTCTTCATCAGATAATACCCACTGTTTATGACACCGTTCCTTTTCCGCGCAATACTCAACCCACAAACTGTACCTGCCATACATTCATTCTGACTGTAAAAGTATGGTCATGCCCGAGGGGCTGCCAAAAATCAGCTGGAAACAAGCATTTTTATTTTTATTATATAGCCTACATATTCGGGGTCAGTGACTCCGTTTCTACTCTAGTTAACATTCAGGCTGATGTGGATTTCCTATCCCTCTGGTCATTTAACTCTGAACTCTTCAACGTTCCAAAATGTCAAGTTCTCTCGCATTGCTTCCAGGTTCCTCCTGAGAAGCTTATTCTTTATGGAGTTTCGACCCCGTCTCTTGCTGAAGTTAGAGACCCGGATTTTGGGTACTACTGCACTTTCAATTTTTCCCAACAAGCGTGGTACCGAGGAGCTGAAACTTGTAAGTCTTGCACTTTTATTCGCCGAAACTCCCGCAGCAAAGCATTTTTATTGAAATCAAAAAGTAGCTTGTTTTGCTGACTCACAGGTATGACGGACTGCTGCGGAGAATGTGCAGCGCTCATTTAACAAACCTCTATATCCAATGTCATGCACACTATAATATCCTCTCCGCTTACTAGCACTTGAGTTGCATTATGGCTAGTGCGCTTTGGGTTCGACCTGGGCCTCCTGCATCGTCTAACATACTGGCTGACTGTTAGGCAGGGATCCGCACGAATCCCGCTATATCGCACGTCTTTAGGAGCTGCTACGGCCGATAAGCCTGGCCCGCTCGAGGTTGGCACAGAATTCGGGACGCTTGCCGGTCCGGCATCAAGACGAGATCTGATTGGTCAACAATCTGGACCCATCAGCCAATCATGACCCAGTATTGGCCAAATGCCGGTTGCCAATGGCGCATCCAGAACGCGTCATAAATTCCAGAAAATTAAAGCCGCTTTCCCTATACAAACGGAGCGCTGTACAACTGTTCTTGACTTCGTTTTTGGGCATTAATAGACCTTGTGCACCTTTGGTGGTTGTTTTGACGTGAACGCTGGCTTGGGAGGCTCAGACCGAGAGCTAAGCTGAGGAAAATACCGTTACTACAATTGGCAAACGGGAACCCACGATGTCAGTCAGATTTGATCAGCTCCGAGAACTATTGCAGCAGCAACTAAAGTAGTTTGAATTCACATTTGACGCTCTTTCTGGTCACACTTTTGACTCCTGGTTCAAGCGGTACGAAGACATGTTCAAAACTGATTTTTCCAAATTTGACGATGGATGGAAAGTCAGACTATTGCTGCGAAAACTCGGCACACCGGAGCATGAAAGGTTCATAAATTTCATTCTCCCCAAGCTGCCCCGCGACCTCAGCTTTGATGAAACGGTCAGAACACTGTCCCAGATATTCGGCGATCAAACATCACAGTTCGTTATCTACTACCAACGCCTAAAGTCGGTCAAGAAAGGTGATGCTGATTTCATCACGTTTGCCGGTGTTGTCAGTCGAGAATGTGAGCGCTGCAAGCTCAGCTCAATGACGGAGAATCAGTTTAAGTGCCTCATTTTTGTATCCGGTCTCCACTCATCCCAGGATGCTGACATCAGAACCAGGCTGCTTAACAGAATTGAACAGGATGCCGAAATGACGTCGCAGAGCCTCACCACTGAATGCCAACGCCTCATCAACCTAAAGCACGACACGGCTTTGATCGATCAGTCACCTGTGACCTCAAGCTGCTGCGTACAGGCAATCAACTCCATCTTGCCCAGGAAATCCAACAAGACGTCCGATCGAAGACAAAGTAAGCCTCCCACAAGTTGCTGGCATTGTGGTGAGTGGCATTTTGCTCGTTATTGCCAGTTCAGGCGTCACAAATATTCCAAGTGCATTCGTCGCGGCCACAAAGAAGATTTGTATCGATCTCAAAGACTGCAGCCATCCGCACACCACCGTGAAGCCCATAAATCGCGGTCCAACTCGGTGGCGGCAACATTCAAAGTTGATTTTGCTTGCCGAAGGAAGTTCGTGACGGTTCGTATCAACGACATCCCAGTTCGGTTGCACTGGCTCCGATATCACGCTGCTCAGTGAACGAACGTGGAAACGAATCGGTAAGCCACATGTGAAGCCGACTGAACAATTGGCCCGTAATGCTTCCGGTTGCAAACTGAAGTTGACTGGCGAAGTGGACTGCCTCATTAACTTCAAGGACTCGACGGCACAAGCCACCTGCTACCTGACGTCATGCCCCAAACCTGATCTCATGATGCTAGATTGGACCAAAAAGCTAAATCTGCTGGATAAACCAATCAATTCTATTTGCAACTGCATACACGCAGCACCCGGACAAACTCATCTGCCAAAGCGTTCACTTGAACACCTCCTACAACGTTATTCATCTGTAATCACTGACGAGCTTAGACGGTGTACAAAGGCAACAGCCAGGCTGTGCCTCCTCCCTGGTGCCAAGCCAGTCTTCAGGCCAAAACGTCCAGTGTCGTATGCAGCCTTGCCTATCGTTGACCAAGAACTGGACCGACTTTAGATGGCGGGTGTTCTCCAACCGACGAACTGCTCTGCTTGGGTCGCACCTATCGTGTTGGTGAAGAAGGCTAACAGGACGATCCTGTTGTGCGCAGATTTCTCCACCGGTCTCAACTCGGCGCTAGATACTCATCAATACCCTCTGCCTCTTCCAGATGATTTGTTCGCGAAACTGAATGGGGGTAAATGTTTCGCGAAGATTGACTTGGCCGATGCGTACCTCCAGGTTGAAGTTGAGGAAGAGTCCCGACAACTTCTCACGATCAACACGCATCGAGGTCTATTCAAGTACACCCGACTGCCATTTGGTGTCAAAATAGCGCCAGCCGTATTTCAACAGATTATGGATACGATGCTGGAGGATCCCCACGGCGTTGCCGCCTATTTGGACGACCTCATTGTCATGGGTTCCAACCCCCACGAACTGTGGCAGCGCCTTGATTACGTGCTAAGTCGTATTCAGGAATATGGCTACAAAGTGCGCCGAGAGAAATACACCTTTTTCATGCGGTCGATAAAGTATCTTGGCTTCATTATTGACG
>NW_008751994.1:466210-472565 GCF_000715545.1 Opisthorchis viverrini | reverse complement strand
CAGGCAAGTGGATACGCCACGCGAACCAAAGCTGCCCGACAGATGCGCAGATCCTGCCTACAGGACCCAGTGATATGAGTCTAGAAATGCTTCTGGACACATTCGATCTCCGCACCACCCCAGAAAATCAATCAGTTGCTTCGTCAGAGGTCCAGCCCGAGCACGGATTAAAACCGCGACGCTGGACAGACAGGATCCGCAAGCCAGTGAGGCCACTGCAAGTGAACCCCGGCTTCGAAGCTACGCCAACAAACTTCAAGGGGGAGGTGTTAGGCAGGAATCCACATGGATCCCGCTATATCGCACGTATTTAGGAGCTGCTACGGCCGATAAGCCTGGCCTGCTCGAGGTTGGCACAGAATTCGGGACGCTTGCCGGTCCGGCATCAAGACGAGATCTGATTGGTCAACAATCTGGACCCATCAGCCAATCATGACCCAGTATTGGCCAAATGCCGGTCGCCAATGGCGCATCCAGAACGCGTCAGAAATTCCAGAAAATTAAAACAGCTGACGCTATATATACGGAGCGCTGTACGACCGTTCTTGACTTCGTTTTGGGCATTAATAGACCTTGTGCACCTTTGGTGGTTGTTTTGACGTGAACGCTGGCTTGGGAGGCTCAGACCGAGAACTAAGCTGAGGAAAATACCGTTACTACACTGACTTACACAGCCGACTGATATCCCTTTACTGTCCGACGCTCCGGAAGTTTGCTCACATTATTGAACTGTGGAAACGTATTCAGCCAAAACTTTCTTCTTTGCCTGTATTCCAAAAAATGGAATTAGTTTCCCTTCCGTATTCGCACCATATTCCTTCATGTAAGTTTGCAAAGCACCTTCGATACTTGCGTTTCTTTCTGGGAAGCCGAGCACCGTTCCGCGCCGGAGCTCGCACTAGACGCCATTTGAAAAAAGGCCACAAGCCCTTCTTCGTTGAGCCCACATTTTCGTCATCCTATTAATGAATCCTGGCATGTGCCTAAATTCTACAGCGTTAACCCACACCGGATATAGCCACAATACCTCTCGGTACCCTCTCGCCTATCAAGAGTCCACATGATAGTCTGGAAGGAAACTGACCGGAAAAGGAATCAAACGGGCCACATAGTCTAGGGTACATTACACCGACGACACCCAAACTGCTCATAATCCCTTTCACATCCCTCTGCGAAGTCATACGCTATCCAACTCGCTTTCTGCTCCAGTTTCATGGAGACAGACAGACAGACACGCAAATTCGTTGCGTGGATTACTTGCTTAAGTGGGCGAATCTTCAAGCCTATTAGTCGCCACGACCGCGAAAACGCTGCCCAATGTAATAAGATATCACGAATCGTGGTAAAAAGTGAACTGTTACAACAGGTAAAAGTTGCAGGTCGTCATGCAGCTGAAATAATCTTTTGAGTTTTCTAGAATATCCATTGTGCTTTTGGACGCAAAATTGGCGGAAGAGCTGCTGTTGTAAATATTTTTTCCCAATGTTTACTTGCTTCACTAGACGAATACCTGATTATGCGCTCGATAATTGCCAGTTGTAGTTAATATCGAGGTAAACACCTTCATTAATTTTGGATGACCCGCGCCCGGTTTGAAGAACCAAATGGCTCGGAAGTGTTGATGTCCTATGCACGTAATCAAGTTTAATGGTAAACTGCGGTAGAATTTCCCATGTTAATTCGCAAAATATACCAGGACGTTCATGTCGTCTATCACAGCGGATTACCAAAGCAACCTAGATGACGCACACGATCAACTCGCGGCTAGGGATCCACCGCGCCCATATGAGCTGCTCGGTGTGCCAGGACACCTGTACGTCATGCTCCGGGGTGTGCAAATGGTGCACCCGTTTTTGGGTGACCGCTTGCGGTCACTGGACGGTCGTTTGTCACATTGTCAAAACGGCGCCCCGGTTGCAGATTTTGTTGGGATAGGTGTGCGAATATTAGGATAGACAAGCATCCCACTGTATGACATTATCCAGGCAAGTAGTGCGGTGAAATGTATGTTGACCGTTAACCGAGTGTGTCCGTGACCAAAAATACATAGATATTATATGATAATACGTGTCTACGATCAACTCGCGGCTAGGGATCCACCGCGCCCATATGAGCTGCTCGGTGTGCCAGGACACCTGTACGTCATGCTCCGGGGTGTGCAAATGGTGCACCCGTTTTTGGGTGACCGCTTGCGGTCACTGGACGGTCGTTTGTCACATTGTCAAAACGGCGCCCCGGTTGCAGATTTTGTTGGGATAGGTGTGCGAATATTAGGATAGACAAGCATCCCACTGTATGACATTATCCAGGCAAGTAGTGCGGTGAAATGTATGTTGACCGTTAACCGAGTGTGTCCGTGACCAAAAATACATAGATATTATATGATATATACGTGTCTACTGATAGCCTTTCGAATGTGGAAGCAGCACATCATGATACTGCAGCCTCAAGGTACTCTTACAATCCGTATTTGTGCCACCAGTCTGTTTATCGCAACGGCCTTCACTGGATACTGTTCGCCCATCACTCCCTGAACAGGCATATAGTTTACTTATGGGAGCAAAAAGTTCGAAGGTAAAGATACCTGCACGTCAGATACCCATGCAACATGTGATCCGGAGGATACAGAGCTTGTATCTACAGATCAGATATGGCAGACATCAAAGGTCTCACCCCGAGAGGCCTATTGCGCATGTTCCCTCAAGATTTACTACACACGTGAAACACGAAAACCACACTGTCTGCTACCATCTGGAGAAGAATGTGTGGTCTCAAGGATCTCCCCTCGTCTCTAACGCAAACACACGTCGGGACTCTCAACTCTCGACCAGGACCAAATGCATATCTCTTGCTGAAATAAAACTCAAGCATGCGTCACTTACTCAGCAGAAATGTTCGACGTCTCAGGTGGCGGTTGTCTCGAAAGATAATGACCCTGCCGGACCCATCGGCCACAAACTGCCGCACTTCACGCGACAGCGTTTCGGACTTCAACGAGGTCCTGAAGGTGCCGATCTCCTCTTTGGTTAGCCGTCGATTCACCGGAAGCCAATCATAGCAAAAACTGAGAGCCTTATATTTGTGTTCAAGATAATAGTTGGTGACGAAAAAGTGATTCCTCTGCTTATTCGGACAAAAACGCACTGGACAACCAGTGAACCGCGAACTCAACATGCTAGCTTTTCGGGATTGCTCTACTCCTCTTCTGTATCTCTGGTATGCCACTTCGTCCGTAGTAAACCTAATCGGGACGCAGAGCCGCGTATGGTATGACTGCTGACAACAAGCGCAAGTACCACATGGTTATCTGCCAAGTATCCCTTCAACGCTGTTTCAAATGCCGTGAAATAGAAGGGTGGACGGCGAAAAATTTCTCGACCAACATTTCTATTTCAGCTTATGTAGCCGCAACACGGTAAGCTGAACGTCAAATGCGTGCCAATAATAAAGAGGTGAGAGTAATCAAACCAAATCCCTATAAAATTTAATTGGATCGGTATTCTTTTGGCTTGGGCACACACATATGTAACAAGATGAAACGTTTTCATGCAGAAATTCTTACTCCAACCGCAATGGTTTTGCAGAAGGGAGAATTTGGTTGCCAAGCATCACGAAGAATGGTTCGTATCACCAATATAACATTCCTTCTGCAACTTGTTGCTGTGCTGACGTCACGCTATCGAGTGAACGAAAGTGAAAATAAATGGGTAAGCCGCATGTTTTACCGACGGAACATTGGGCCCGTATTTCTACCCACTAAGGATCAAGTTAACACGCTACCGACCAAGACCTTGTGCTGCATCAGGCCATCAGGCGTCACTGCAATCGCTAACCACATACTTGCTTACCTCAACCGGTGTGACGCATTTTCACCAGCCGATGGATGCCTATTTTTTTCAAACGCGTTGCTATTCCATCTCGCCCCCGATTATTATTACTATTTCATTATGACCACCCGTCCTCAACTAGCTTCATAAATTGAACAAACAGGGATTCGACTCACGTATATTGGCCTCTTCTGAATTATTAGATTGAGCAAGTCTTCGAATGTTGACTGCTATGTACTGATGCATCTAAATAACCGATGGAAACCTACCTACGGCCATGGCCTCAGTTATCCGAATCCTGGTTCTGTCTTTGTCGGCCATGCAGGAGCAGTTTGTAAACAAAACGTTTGGTCATGAAGGACGCATAGAGCAAATAGCCAGAAATTCTTCCAGCGAAGTGCCCAAAAATTGCAATTACAGATCTAGAACTTTGGCGATTGCTCGTTCGCTTTGGAACGCCAGGTATCACTGAATCTGGCAATGGCAGCCAGTTTTTCCATTGGTGGTTGCAGAATTTTGTCGCGAGCACGGCATAACTCATGTCCGCTAGCTGGCTTTTTTCCTCACACTCGAACGGCGAGGCGGAAGGATTTCTCGACAATGAAGCGTGCAACTTAGAATCCAAAGGGGAGGGCCGAAGGAAGAGACTCTGCAAAGACTCCTGACACGTCGAGCAACGTCGTCAGCAGTGTAACAATTCTGAAGGAAGCTTCAAAGATGAAACTATCCGGCCACACGAAAGGCAAGTGATTTGCTGCCATACGAGAAGTGAGAACCAGTTCAAGGATCACCACGGTGCAACCGCGCTACTTGGTACGCGATTGAGCTCAGTATTCGCGCAATGGAATCGAACTTTCAAAAGCCACAACGTATTCCTGATGGACTAAAAGAAACAGGCATTTGAGTTCCGAGTACGAGTCCAAAAGTTTGAGCCCAGTCTAGGCATCCTGGGGTCTCAGCGATACTAGGAAATTATTCCACAAGACTTTTTCACCAGGGTTGTGACTGCTTCAGCGGACAAAGGAATTTAGTGAGCTGGAAAAATGTGAATTTACATTAGGATGATTTCTAGAATTGAATTTTCGAAAGCTCTGACATGTCCCTGATGGATTAAAGCCATCGGGAGTCGAGTCCAGAGTACCAATCCGAAATTCTGAGCCCCATTCAGGCATCCCAGGGATGCTGGGAAATTATTCCGCCAGCCCTTTCCACCAAAGGTATGAATGCTTCGGTGGGCGATAAAATTTGGTGAGTCGCAAGTAGGAGGTGTTATGTGGAGATCTGCACCGATACCACATAACCACCCGCATTCAGGCACTGTTACAGCTAACAAGTTCATCCTGCAAATGATTGGCCAGAATACGGGCCGTTTGCCTGCCCAGTACCGAATTGGGCGCTGATTGGTCGAAAGCATGGACCCAAAAACCAATCATGGTACAGACCTGATGAATGTCGTTCGCCACTGTTTCATGCGGAAGGCGCCAGAATTTCCGGAATGTTGTCACCGCATGCATTTTATGCACGGCACGCTAGACACTCATTAATACTCTTTCGGTGACTCGGCTGATGGCACCCTGCGACGACGGGTGTTGCATGAGCGTTGAGGTTCCCAAAGCGGAACTTTTTTTCTGTACACGCAATTTCAAGCAAATGTATACAACAAACCTAGAGTTTCCAAGTCCGTACTGTCAACAGGTGCACAAGTCTGCCATTGACCGGCACAGTTCAGTCATCATCAATAAAGACAGCAACGTCAGTTTTGGCACTGGTGCGTCACTACCGTACAACCATTAGGCCCTAGAGTGAACAGAATAGAAAAATAGTTGGTGGCGGAGGGGACCTAGTGCTGGCCTTCGTCAAGCATTCTGAGGTGCCTACACCCTTAACCGTTCAATCGCAATCTGGAAAGAAACTGACAGCACGGACGCCACTGACATCGATTAGTCGCCATTTCTTGCGACATCTCCAGCCAAACACAGGTGGGGTCACGGGGACCCCAGCCTGGAAGGCGTACAACACTAACAACACCCAAACTCCTCGTGATCCATTTCACGCCTTTCTTCCAAGTCATGTGTTGTCCACCTCGCGGTTTGCGCCATCCTGAAGGATTCACGGATTCACGGATTGATACACAGGATCGAGGGTTTTGCCCAAGTTTCCCGGGTCGGTTTTGTTCTTGTCGGTCAGTGGCTGTCGTCCGCCTGAAAGACACAAGTGGAAAAAGGGCGTAGCACTGCTCTTTATGTTCTCAGCGCGGGGCAGTATGCTTGCCAGCTCGAGGATTCGCATGAATAAATGTCTAATAGTGCTTTAAACTGGGTTCTAGAAGGAGCGTGAACAACCGCTGGAGGAAGGTCATTTCACGTAGCTACTACCCGAAATGAGAAATAAAATTTGTCTAATCAATTTGTTTGCTCTGAGCTTGAAAATTTTCTTACTATGTTCCCGCCGTGTGTTTGCTGGGTCAACGGTAAAAAGCCTGTTTACCAAGCTTTGTTCAAACAGGGCGTAAGTAAGAATTAGGTCCC
>NW_008751994.1:444128-463889 GCF_000715545.1 Opisthorchis viverrini | reverse complement strand
TGCAAGGCGCATGCCAAAAGATGGTATGATGGTGGTCAGTTCATTCAACGGGGATTGCTCTTCGCTATGGTCTTCAAAGATGAGGGCAATGTCATCTGCGTACTCCAGATTGACAAGGCCCTCACCAGCAACCATTTGAACACCGAAATTTTGAAAACCGTGCAGTGTTCACCTCATTATTTCATCAATGACGAAGTTGAACAAGAATGGGGCGAGTGGACATCCTTGTCTGACACCACTTTTTGTAGGGAATCTTTTAGAGAGCTCACCATACACTTACCCGCCCAGAAGCATATGAATATAGGGATCGGATTATGTTTACAAACTTCGGAGGCGTACCCTGTTGAGCAAGTGTAGTTAACAGCACTAATTGATCAACAGGATTGTGGGTCGTGTGTACATGTGGCGTTGCTCTAACACCTGAGGGTGTGTGAAGATGTGGTCAACGCAGCCTCTACCCGGTCGAAATCCTGCTTGATTCTGACCAGTCAAGACGTCGCGTGCCACCGTAAGACGACGAAGAATCAGTGACGCCAGAAGCCATGGCACAACAGGCGTCAAACTAAAACCTCTGTGGTTATCACATTCACTACGAGTACCCTTTTTGAAAATGGGCACCACTTGATTTAACCCAGTTGTCTATGACGGTCTCCTTCTCCCAGATCGACCGTGCAGTGTCAACGTCCGCACACCAAACAACGACTAGCGGAATGTTAGCTCAGTAGTGTTGGTTAGGGTCGTCCCTTCCGACGACAGTCTTGATTCTCATTGGCGCACATTCACCCACAGACAGATGCTAATACGCAAGTGTTGGACGGGACGGTCTTTGAGGAAAGTATAAATAAATAGATATCAAAAGTACATACACTGGGTAAGAAAAATGAATGGGGGATTATCATGAGGTCAAGTAAAATTTAGTGGTGAGTTTATTTACATCTGTGCAGTTCACGGTTGTACGTGGGCAGGGATGCTACCAGGGCGTCCACAACAGGAGAACTATCAAAAGTACATACACTGGGTAAGAAAAATGAATGGGGGATTATCATGAGGTCAAGTAAAATTTAGTGGTGAGTTTATTTACATCTGTGCAGTTCACGGTTGTACGTGGGCAGGGATGCTACCAGGGCGTCCACACCTAGACAGGAGAACGATTACGGTCTTCAACCAAAGCATTTGGCTCAAAAACAACGGTGTCTGTCCGGAAATGGATATACATTACCATTTTCACGGAAAAGTTGCCACACGTTTTAACCGGTGCCATGGAGGACCAGGACACTGTATTCGTCAGAACTCTAACCACTGACCAACTTGGTATGGGAGACTCTGCGAGTGTCGCGCGGACACCAACCAGTATAACTCAGTGGGTCGCCGAGATACACAAACCGTTACACCATGGTTAGGTTCAGCCTCTTAGTGACGGGGTTCACTCACTGATTGTGATTGGATTCTGAATTCTCTTTTTCTGATACACAGCATACCTAGACCCCAATAAGGTCCAGTATGCGAGCAAAAGTGGCTTGTTGTCTTGCTTGTTACTGAGTGCTAACATTGAGATCAGCCAGGTAAACTGTGCGAGATGCCCCAAGTGGTTAGAGCGTGAATTTATTGGTCGGAAGGCCCGTGGTTCGAACCCGACCTGCGCCTCTCGACTTTCCCTGTCTAGGCTTGGGCAACCTGGCAGTATCCAAACCCTCGTACAACCTTTGGGTGGCGTGGCAGCTAGGCACGGAAAGGGTGCTACAGCTGAACGGTTTTTTATACTAATGATAATTCAGCTTTAACAACCTTTCGGTGCCTAGCTACCATACCAGCCGAAGAGAGTAAGAGAGCTGCGATACTGCCAGGTTACTCAAGTCTACACAGGAGAGGTCGAGATGAGGAGGTTGGGTTCGGCCGACGGATCTTTCGGTCAGTAAATTCGCGTTCTAACCACTAAGCCATCTCTCCTTACTGGGCATGGAAGTTTGAAGGTTGATTTTAAGATACCTGAGGCCACTGATATTCCATTTGCACGCAGATCTCGCATCGATGATCAGTAAGATTAATTGGGTCTTCATTCTTAACGGATGGGATCACAAGGAGAGCACTAATAGTGGGGTGGATGAAAGGAAAAGGATTAGTATGCTAAAGGGAAGGATGGCTGACATCGCCAGTAGCCTTTTTTCGCATACCCATTCTGCTCTATACAGCAGGTAAGGCGATCAGGTTGTGAGTCACCCGTGGGCTGCTATACTACCATAGTGTGCGAGTCTGAACAAGAGTACAACGAAAGTCCTCAACCAATGCGTTTGCCTGAAAAGTCTGACCGCAAGGCAACAGTTTTTGGTGGGAGCTGCCAATTCATTACATTTTTTTGAAGAACCAGTAACCACACGTCACATCCTTCAGCCTGTAGGAGATTTATTAGTCAGAGCTCCAACTATTGACAACCTGGTGTGAGTGCGAGTCACGGACAAAACCTAGTTTAACTCAGTAGTTCATGGATGCGCACGAGGTATCACATCACGGCTAAGTCCAATTTCATCGTGATGGAGCCCGCGGTCAGACTATTATTCATGCATACCTAATTTGCGTAGCAGAAGAAAATCGGCCACGCAGAGCATTTTGGTGCGATATTGTGCGGGGTGAAACCGATGTAGAGGTGGTCGTGACATTCGGTCACTGCTATCGACGTTTGTGGTGATCCCGAGACTAGGCTCACCACTGATCATCACCATCACTAATAGCGACACCAACTAAGAAAACTAGCGCTTCCTTGTTGTAGAACCATACTAATTTATCTGAACAGTGCCTTATAATAGAAAGAAAGAAATAATACAGGGAGGGGATGTGGGGCTAGTCTGTCACAGAACCTCCAACACTCAGCCAGACAGTGTGGATAGATACTGACAGCATGAGCTCCACTGGTGTCGGCTTACCGCCATTTCATTCAATCTCTCCAGCCAGGCGCAGGGAGAGCTACACCACTACAGGTTTTCACTTGTTTCTCTAGTTGACTGTTTGACTTGCGTATATATATTTTAGCATCGTTCCTTGGTTGGTCATTCTCATGTCTTCGACCAAGTTCGAGTGGCCTTGGCAGTATAACTTCCCACCCTTTTTCACACTACAACCAAACATTGAAACTCGCCGAAAACAGCTTGAGGCATGGTGTCAACTAGTTGTGGCCTATTTCAAGCAGCGAAATGTTTTTACAGTTAGTGTGGCAAGCCTTCGGGATCCAACTTGTCCTCTTTTTCACAACAAACAGCTTGAGCGGAGTGCCAATTCGGAGTTGATCACGAGTGTTCTAGAGGAGCTTCACAAGCATGGAAACCTAGAGTGGATAGACAAGTGAGTTCTATTTTGTTCATAACATATACCCACTCAAAGCTCTTTTGGGATAACTTGATGGAGACGATCAACCGGCGGGCGGGTTGTAGCTTGATAAGGTCCTCAAATAGTGTACTCAACCGTGTTGCTGATAGCCGGCTCTCTGGCTTGACAAGATCAGTAATTAGTGATTGTGACTGAAATAACTACATTATGCGGTGACTAGCATTCTTGCACCAAATGCTACCGAACTCGGCTTAGTTCTCCTTATACTCACTTGGAAATCAAATTAGACCGGCACCTCCAATCTACGCTCGTTTTATCGTGATTTCTCTTACTCTTAATGGAAGACACTAGCAGCCGGAGTTAACAAAGTTTGGACAAGCGACTTATTGGTACAGAACAGAACATAACATTGCAGCTGGGACGATGGCTTCTATTTTGCCCTGTTAAGTCCCGCTTAAGATTTTTGTGTGTTGAAGTGCCACACACCCTTAGCAACCATATCATGCGTCGGTGAAATGCTAACTTGGCTTGACGTCCTATATGTGCACGGTGTCTTTATCTACGGTGTCCATCTCCATGGACCTAGCGTCCTCAACTTGTCCGGTCACTTTACTAGACTAACCATTTTATTGCCTCCACGATCTAAAACAAACAAGTAACTCGGGTGATTGTACTACACTTCTTCTTAGGGAGAAAGACATTTCGATTTCTTGAACTTCAGCCATGTGTTAAACATTTTGGATCGGTTGGATGGGAGTAGGCGATTCACGAAACAACGGATTGAATTACAGAATCCGACTTCAGTTGAGAAATAGGATGAGAATTCTTGGATCCGATGTCCGAAGACATGCAGCCTCAGTTTTAGTCACTTAGAATGTGGGGCCAGTGTTCGGAGATACCACCCAGACTTACATCACCTGCAATTCGGCAGCGTTTCGGACTTGGGTCTACACCCAACAAATTCAGTCCTAGTGTGATGCATGTGACCCTAAACAAAGAGCTGTTGTGTCGAGCTTCGTCGTTTTGGAGACTTTTGAATTCAAACTGGGCAGAAGGCCGTCAAACTTCCGTGTTGTCATATCCTACATCTCTAGATTTGAAAGTTTTGGTCGCCTTAAAACAGCAAAAATACAGATTGTGGAATCTTAACATTTCGGGTCGCTTTAATTGATCGCATGCTTAATCATCCAAAGTTTATGAATAATAGAGACTGAACATTGAGGGTCACGTGAGGCATTATGGCCTAGGTTAAGGTCGTGCCAGCTTCATGCTAAGCAGCGACTCTAATCAGTACTTTTTATGCGTATATTGTTGGCTGCTGTTTTAATTAAAGCTTCCCCGCAAAAAGCTGACAACACAGCAGAACCGTAACAACATTTTGGTAAGCCTTTGAATCCGCTAAGAAAGGCACTGGTCCGTTCCGTCTGCGTTTATTTCACTGCTGCAGTATTCGGCACATTGTTGGACTTAGTCTTCTGGTCCTAGAGGTCAAGTGCAGCTGAGCAGCTGGAGACGTGATTTAGGGAGGATTTGCGTTTTTGTTCCATGTTGTTAGCAGTGTGATCGCCAATGGACGGCAAACGTGATAAAATTTCTTTCTCTGAAGCGGTGGTAATCACGTCAGATGGTGTGTTTGGCCTACTGTGAGGATTGATGGATCTGTACGGATAACCGTTTGCAATTGGCATCTGTTTCAATAAGACTTCTTCAGTCAGTTTGTCTGGGATGCATATGTTTATCGCTATGTGAGATAATGCTTTTGTGTAAGCTCTGCTTATACCCAATGGCCTATAAACGATTGAAGTGCAGATACTGGCTGCTCCTTGCGGCTTTGTGACAGGCCTTGTGTCGCAACTTCCAGTTCGGTCACCGAGTCATAAGAACATCTAGAAAGGCTAAGTTTCTATTCGATTTGACCTCGCAGGACCCTAACAAGTAAGGGTGAATGAAATCCATGATGTCGAACAAAACTTATGGTCAGAGGTAATAGTCAAAATATCATCGACGAACAGCTTGTAAAAGTAAAGGCTGGAAGTACTATCACAGAGTTCTTCGGGTTTTGCCTACCAATGGTAGACCTGGTTAGCCGCCCGTATCAACGGCTTGTCTGTAAACTGTCGCTTACAACGGATGTTTGGGGTATAGTGTACTATAACGTCCATAAGTAATTAAAGTGGCACAGCTAGTGAGCGGTGTATGCCTTGTTCGAACGTTTCTTATAGTGGAACATTAGGAATGAAAAATAATTTCTGGGAACTTGTAGGCGAACGATCAAGCGTCCGCCACAGTCAAAGAAGACCTTCAAGCAATCGGCTATGGGGGGGGGGGGCGTGGTCACAACTTTCTGAATGGAAGCAAGAATGTCCACTAGCCGACGGGCAATTTTGTCGTACACTGGATTTCGCGAACCTAAAATCGGTCTCAATGGTACTTTTGGCTTGTGGATTTTCAGCGAATGCCTCATTTGTACTGTTTGAGTTCCGATCCGTTTGAGACGTTTTTGTTCTTATTCTGAGATCGTACCTTGCAGTTTAAGACTTCTACTTACTTGTTTCCAGAAAAGAGTATTGTTTTCTTAAATTTCCTTCCATCTACAACAATCCCGGTCATTTTTGCTATGATGCTGTTGTCTTTTCCTTTTATAATAATATGATATAATGATAATATATTAATAATCGTTCATCTGTAATATTTTTTCGGCATCTAGCTCCCATGCCATCTGATAGAAGCACGGGGGGGGGGGCGGAGATGCCATCAGGTTGCCGAAACCTAGACAGATGCAGTCGAGATGCCGTGGTTGGTTTCAAACCGCTAACTTTCCGGTCATTAAATCAGTGCCTTAGTCATAGAGCTATCTTGATCTCCTCTTTCTGGTTACAGGAACATCAAACATTATTCCCAGAGCATAACTCTCCGAGAGCATGATGGTGCTCGGGCATCAGACAACTGGTTATCGCATAGTCCCTGACAGAATCTCACTTGACCTATCCACCAGTATTGCTTTAAACCAACCCACTCCTTTGCCATCAGCCATAGAGTTTCTTAAATTGGTGAGACAGGTTCTCGAATTAGCTATGGGTTTATAGTTTGTTACCTTTTTGGGAGGTGTTTTAAACGTCAGACCTACCGACAAGACCTCTATTTGTGCTATCATGGGTGACACTGAGGAGGGATTATGCACTGCGGAACCATGGGCGGATTGGTGAGTACATTCGACCACTGCTTTACATTAGCGTGTACAGACTGCGTTAAGCAGATGTACGTGACGAAGAAAGTTCGCGATGCGACACAAGCTTTATAGGTTGCACTCATTCCCCCCTTATCCTGAGATGGTTTGCTTCAGGCTCTTTCTACTTATATGAAGAAAGTTGGGTACTTCGAAACCACATTTTACCTTCTCCCTTAGGTCGCACACCAATGCTCGTATAATTTGGCGGACACCTGAGGAATGGGCGTCTTTAATTTCATCCTGGGCGCGTGCCTCCGGTCATGGAAACTCGGTGTGCACACTGTTCGAGCTCACCGACGGTGAGGATACAGAACACGAACCTTTCCATGGATTGGACAGAACTGTTTTGATACAGGCACTTCAATGTTTGGAAAAACGTGGAGAGGCCGCAATGATGGGCGAAGAGGGCGTGAAGTTTCTCTGCGTCTGACGTGGCGCATCTGGATCCAAGTTTTTCAGGTGCTTTCTATGGTGAATCCAAAATGGTCGTGCAATGATGGCTCGATCAAACCACTGTGAATATGATCAAGCAACGAACTCTTCTTCTAATTTTTCAGTTGAAAGTGTATTTTTACAATTTCTCCTGTTTTACTAATAACATACTTTGAGCTTTGATTTGTCCTTGTTCCCTTGAATTATCATAGTTTTTTTTCATTGCCAACACATAGTTTACATAGGAGAATGGGTTATTTTCGGCTTAGAAAATTTCGTCGCATTTCTTCGGACTGGCATACTGATGATTAGGATCACTTTGCTCCAAAGAATGTCTCTGAATTCAGCACAGGCAAGTTGTTGGAGTCGGAAAAGTGGCGAATAACGCTTGACCTTTTGGCAACTCTGCCAAACAACGGGGAAACCAATGCGCATACGACTGACCATGTAGACCATGAGATACCTGAGGCATGCCACAGGCCGTTGTTTCGAAATTTCTGGGCAACGCGGTGCCTACTCACGAGTAGTTCGGTTAGTAATCGATTTTTACTAAAGCTGGCAACAACCTGCTACTGAAAATGGGTGCGCAATAAGCTACGTTCCACCTAGCTGCCATTTTTAAATATACACGGAACTTTAGGACGATGGATAGCCGACTACTTCAGCCCGAGTCTGTGGCACTAGTTTTGGTTTGGAAAGCAAGATGACATGTTGCACGTTGATTTCTCAACCGGTCCAGTGTGTATCACTTGATGAAGACTCGTAGTAACACTTGAAAACTGGTCTTCATTGACTGTTGAGTACTATAACAACGTACGAAAACCTCGCGGTACACTTGTTGACCACTGGGCTGTCACACTGATCATTGTATGAGGCGTGCATTTTTACAGCAAAACAGCTTTTGCTCATTGTGGAATCTCCGTGCCTGTCGTTGTTCAGGTTCAGGCTACACTATTCACTACGTTCACCAGTCATGTCCAACAAGTGTGATATGTGCCACGAACCTTTGGCTTCATTCACAAGTTATATCTGACTCTGAAGTAATCGATAAAACAGCAGTGCATTAACAAGTGGTATACAGTCCTGGAAGGTAACATGCGTTACAAGCACTTGAGTTTGTTGACCGGTTAATTTTCGGTCTTCCGTTGAGAGTGGTTCTAGTAACCCTTAGGAGTTAATTCAGAATAAACTGATTTAACTGAGTCGGAATCTAACATCCATTATGTATCGAATATTGATACAGGTTCGATCATTCATCTGGTTACCATTTTTAATCATTCAGCCTGTCAGTACTCTCGAGGAATTGGGAAGAACAAATAATTCCCATTAGCATTTTATGTCCTACACATCTCAGATATTCTCGTCGTAGATATACACATTCCAGCCGCAGATCACGCACTCGCGTGGCCCAATAATTCGTCGACGTTTCTTAAAATGTAGCAGCTAATTTCAGTTGGGGTGGCCGCGATACTCTATGTTGTTCTCGTCTAAGCTGTCAATTTGGTCACTCTGAGTCAATTGAGTACTCTTTTATATGCTCCGCTATTTCAGTCATGGTTGTTCCAGAACGGAATTTGCACAACATGAAGTGGAGCGTTTGGTTCCAAACTCAGTTCTGATGTCAAAAATCGAGGAGGTACGCCTGAAGTCGATTCGGACTTGGTGGTTCTCCACATTAAGTTTGAACAACAGAGGTCGATAAAGCTCATTGTCGTCTGCTATTAGTGACAATCTGGACGAATGTAGACAACAAGGCTCGTTTCCTGTGATTGGCCTTTTTGGTGAATTCATGCATTGGCACAAATCTCGTCCGATTCCCGAACATATACTTCTCAATAAAAAACGGAGGTGCGTGGGCTACTGGATCATGCTTATGGAGCTATTATCAACATTACCTTAATTTTGTTTTTGTCGCAAGGATATTCATTTCCAGCTTGGGGTCAGTTCTCTCATCAAGTGCTTTTTGTAGGGAGAATAAATTCGACGTTGGTCAGTTCCTGTTTTCTATACTTCAGTGGTATGACTTCTGACTAAGGAACACTTGGAGGCACTGAAAGGTTTACAGTAGAATGATCAGCTTTCACTATCTAATTCAGATAAAGGCACATGAATTGTTTTGATGGATGAACCCAAATACGTTGATAGGATGAAGAAGGTCCTCTCAGAATCACTGAAATGCTTACAACATAATTAGCGAGTTTTAGGCTCTAAGCTAAGTGAAGTTGCAGGATGGATTGCCATCATTGACAGCTATACGCCATTAGTACATAGTGGTTCTTAACTGCCATACTAATGTGGTACGAGGATGATTTTATCTGTGAAATTCATGGCTGTGTGGGCTCTGACCTAGACAGGAGGACGATTAGATTTCTCAAAGCATTTGGCTCAAAAACTTGACCGTCTAAGATAGCAATGGTTGGCTCGAGACTACTAGGGTAGCCCTCATTAAAAAACGAATCGCTACACTTGTCCCAATCCTTAATCTGGAGAGACAGGAGACCGTAATTGTCAGACCTCCATCCACTGACCAACCTGGAAGTAGAGAATTTAGATGCTGTACAGGCATCCTCCTGTACAGCTCAATGGGTCAGTGAGGCACGCCATCTGTCGCACTACGACAAGGTCCAGTCTCTTCGCGACAAGTCCTGATAAGTGGATCCGACTATATTAATAAGATGGATAACAAATTGTCAGACGAATTTAAATTAAGAGTGAGAACCGAATAGGACGAGACGCAAACGATTGAAAAAAGAAGCATTCTAATTATTACAACACCCTGAAAGATTAATGCAAGCACTACCCTTAAGCTCGTTTGCCTTACTGGTACAACGGTTTCTCGGCTCCATACTTCTAAAAGTGCATAAACTCGGTCTATCTCTTGGGTCCATCCTCGGCATGTTGAATTCCCAATGTCGTGCCTTTGCTCGCTAGCCTGTTAGAACCTATCAGAACAGGACTGTCGACACAGCCCGAGAAATATTTGTGACTTTATCAACCAAATTGCAGCTCTGAATGTCGGTTAATTCTGGAATTGTTGTTGTTATTTACTAACGTACCAATCATGGACACAATAGACTATGTTTATAACGTGATTCAGTATGTGGTGACGAAGTTGTTTGCATGCTTATCCTTGACCTCGAGGATTTACTACGACTACTTTGCATTTACAATGTCAGTTTCATTGATGAAGTTTATTGACAGAGAGGCGGTGTTTTCTTCAGGTCCTCATTCGGTAGTTTTTTTACGAGCACACTTGAACCCAGAAACTGAGCATGCCCGTTGGGCGGTTTACACTGTATGGCCGCTACGAGAACAATATCTTTGCGCTTGGCGATGTTAACGTCAGAAAATGAATATTTATAATTCAAGTTATACTAATATTAAGTTCTGTCTGTGTTACAACTGAACGATACTTGGTCTGTCTGAATTCGGTGGAGTTCTGTGCGGTTTGCTCTATCCACTGACCGTTTTATTGTTCGAGCGAGATGATTCCCGTCCACCTGCTGGTGAATTTAGCCTCATCGACGGATTCACATCTAAAAGTAGGAATTTCCATAGTGATTTTATTTCATATGGCGTTTTCTTGCCGGATTCATTTTCTAAAAGGGATTAGTCTATTTCAGTTGTGAAATCAGTTAGGAATCCCTAGAATTGCCTTCGGGCTGTGGTGCAGGCGGGGCTTATTTGTGGAGTTTATTTCAGAAAGAGATTCCAGTGATCCAGTTTTGGGCTTTTACGACTGTTGCTGTGAAATCAGTGACACTGTTGGTTGACTGGCTGGTTAACTCTGTCTACACAACACCTCCTGGTGCTTATATATAAATTTTGAGCGATATCCAAAAAGGCTTCGGAATGCGTCCGTTGTGTTAAGAAGTCCGTTCGATTTGATGGGTCGCTCAGTATTCGCACAATCGAATTGAATTTTCGAAAGTTATGATGTATCCCTGATGGACTAAGGCAGTCGGGCAATTGAGTTGAGAGTACCAGTCCAAACTTCCAAGCCCCATCTAGGCATCCCGGGGTCTCAGCGATGCTGGGAAATTACCCCACAAGACTTTTCAACCAGGGGCATGGTTGTCCCAGTGGACAGTGAAATTTGGTTAGCTGCAAAGATGTGAACGTAGATTAGGACGATTTTTGGTTTGAGCACATACGCTACAAAATGCAAAATTTTGGCGTATAAAGTTTTAGTTTACTTTATAAGGTTTTGCAGCTGAGAGCATTGTGCGGATAATGGACACCATTTGATGGTGTTCTTTTGTGCCTGACGTTGAGCCATGGTCTCTACACGGGAGATGCAGGACAGTAGGTGTGAAAATGAATCGTGAAGTACATCCTCAGACTTCACTCTACCGTTTTGGTGGTTGGTTCACGGGAATGTATTACGACATAGGAATAACAGTTCCCGTATTAGCAACATTTGTGAAACGTGAGTTGTTATTCATGCACCAACCCAATTAGCATTGGTTTCAATCATCACGGTGGTTCAGAGCTATACCTGTGAAGGGAATTCCATATCTATATTCATGTTTGAGTTGGCGCTGCCGTCGACACGTTGTGTTGGTGGTGGTGGTCGACCATCTTGGCTTGCGGTATCCCGCGTCGGAAACCAACCGGGTCACCATTTGTGCATATGTTGCCACAGATCCTCGGGCATGGGT
The DNA here is from genome assembly GCF_000715545.1 of Opisthorchis viverrini. Classification (NCBI taxonomy): domain Eukaryota; kingdom Metazoa; phylum Platyhelminthes; class Trematoda; order Opisthorchiida; family Opisthorchiidae; genus Opisthorchis; species Opisthorchis viverrini. The sequence goes on along the minus strand of NW_008751994.1, from coordinate 452,249 downwards.
AAGTGTGGATCGCTCCTCAGCCGTTTGTAAGTAGTCTGTACATTAAAAAATGGCTCAGTTGCAATGTTCAAATGCTTGAAACTTATTTACAAACACTTACCGGCAGAAATATTAACAGTCTGTATCACCATGTCGTGCATCTCACAAACCGTGAATCAAATAAAGACACGACTGTGATCTATCGTCTTCGGAAACAGACTTGGCGACCAGAAGTAAACTTGTACTCAGCGTTTTCATTTGATCGGCACGCCCACATCGTCAAGGATTAACTCCTTGCCTGTGAATGTCAAAAAGCCGACCCCAGTAATGAATGATGAGGTTGTAAATGTGCTATGTATTTTTCAGAACTGACTGCTACTCGATCGAAGGAAATGCAGACACTTGCTTTCCATCACAGTACCATTGGGACGCCCCAGGTTTATCTTATTAGCATGGGTGTCTTCACTCCTCTGGGAGAACTAATGGAAGACTTAGTTACTTGTGCGGGCAATAAATGGACCATTCTAATGTTTGGTGCTCTTGTTTGCATGGAAAATATCACAGTGGATGCCGTAGTTGAAGATACAGTCTTTACCGAACTATTAGCTGCGAATTGAAAATGTAAATGACAGTTACTGATAATAATATTTCTCAATCGATTGCCAGAAAAACAAATTGAAACCATCCAGGAATCGACAAATCAGACGGTGTTTTCTTGTTAAGTACTTCCTTCCTAAGTATGGTGAAAGAAATAAACTGCCTTGACTCTGCGCGCAGGTTGTTTATTAAACCATGCTGTTTTTGTACTGTTTGTAACCCTGTAATACGTATGTTCCTCATGTGCTTCAGAAAACTGAAATGTGTATTGGGGTATCGATAACTTCATGTATTCACAATCACTAATAGGCGATTCACACTATTTTGTGACAGTTGATAGAGCGCAGCTTCTTGTATCTCATGACTGTTTTTTGACAGTCTGTTGTCACCAGTGATCTCTTAGTCAGCTCTGCTTATCAGCTGGAAGCCATGTTTCAGGGGTAACATTTCGGTGCCCGGAGAATGGGAGAGGGTTGGAGACGTAACCAGGCATTGGAGGCGATAGCATGATCAGTTAGTTCGCATTGCATATTTCTCCGAGGGAACGAGAGATTGGACAGCTTCGTACTAGAGAGGATAGCTTTGGCGTATACCATAGATGTGAGCCATAGATGGTTTATGATTCCTGTGTGCAGCAACATGGCTATTGGATGCTTTTTCTTACCTCCAACACGACCGATAAATTCTGTTAGACATCGCTGTTGAAACTAATTGAGTGTGAGGTTGATTATACGCTCCCCATTTGAAGTGTGTACGTAAACGTTCCATAGCTTTCTTACCTACTTTGGTTCATCAAAAATTTAACGACCCATGAAAACTAGGAACATTCACTGTAGCCTGTTTTTTTACAAAAGGGAACAATCCGTGCACGAAAGGATACGAATTTTACCGTTATCAAAGTTCAATTGTCGCGTCGTTTGTCCTAACAAGGACAGAATCTCCGGATAGGTAGATTTGGTTGCATCGGAATGTCACGTACACCATCCATAATTGCCACGTTTTGGAAATAACTCTTTTTAATGAACGGAATAAATGAAATTCTACCGTATTGATTAAAACTTGTCTAGTTTTTTAAAATATTTCCCGTAATTTTCGATCCAGGCGAGAAATTTTCTGCTGTATCTACAGATAGGAAATAACTACGTGGAACTGTGCGTCACCCTCGTTTTGCGCACTCGGGATTGGTTTTCAGTAACCCAATCTCCCAGAGAGTTTTTGTTGAGACTGTCATATGAAGCTAGCCTAAAAATTCAAGTAGAATATCAATCCATTGCTTTATGAAGTTTCCAATCAAAATAGTTTGCGGTCAAGCTTACTTGATCCCTGTCAGACTAAAAACTATGCGTCTGTATTGAATGAAATGAGTGGGTCTATAGACCGATTTGATCTCACCGACACTGGTGTTGTTTCTGCTACCTTATACTCGGTGCTCAAATCTGTTTTCTTCATTTGCGGAGATGTTCGCGGATTTCCAGACGAGCGCGAGCTGTGAACACGGGACTTTCGAACGCTAGCAGACCAAGCTGATAAGCAGATCGTTTTTTCTGCTGTGAAACTCCGAAAATACAGAATCGGTGTCATGCTCCCTCCGCACTTAAAGATTTTTCGAAAGATGGGTTCCGGACAAATCTACTGGACCAGTCAGCCTTTGAGTCAGAGGCTACGGGCAGAGTACCTGAACAAAACCCGACATCCTCCCACTTCCTTGTGGGTCATACTTTTGAGTCAAGGGCCCGAGATGAAGTACCTCAGCCAAACTCTCTTCCTCAGCTTGGGCAATCGGGAACTATCTTTTGCCCTCACAGTTCCGTGTCTTAACACCTTCCCACCATACAAGGGAGCGTTACTGGGTTATCTGACTGTCAGTTATCTGACCGATGGGCTTTGCACACCCACTGCGCACTAAAAATAAACTAATACCTTCCTAAATCTACGAGATCATTTCTGTATAGTAGCTTTCAACGCCCGTATTCTATGCCAAGTTTGCAAACAGGCAATGCCTGCTGAAACCTAAAAGTTGATGTATGCTGTGTCTCCGAAACACGCACACAAGATCCAAGCGTGGTTATACATATCGTAATACCAAAAACGAACTCATGTCCTCCACATTTCTCGCTCTGTGTGTCCGGTAATCCAGAAGCGATGACTCGTGGAATATATGGCGTGGAAGTTGCACTCAGCCCCAGAGCTGAACGCGCTTTGCTGGATTGGATCCCAGTGAATAGTCTTCTTTGCGCTGTCCGGTTATCCAGCTCAATCAAGCTCAACCCCAGGCTCTGACACTGAGAAGGATACTTTCTATCGAGAGTTATCCAAGCTAATTCGTCAGGCAAGAATCACTGACATTGTGATCCTTGCAGGCGATGTGAATGTCCAAGTGGGTCGCATGAGCTCTTTGGAATCGCATTTGGATGGTCTGTACGAGACCCTATTCAAAGAAGAGAGAGAGTCCTTAGTGACCTATCTAACTAGGTTCACTGGTGTTATAAAGAGTGAAGAGAAAGTGCCTGCGGAGTGGAGCATATCTACCTAATTGATACGCAGACACTGTATGAAACACGGTGGCATCATCCCACTAGATGTGGCACCGAAGGTGCTCGCTGATGTTGTCCTTCGAAGGTTGATTGAATACATGGAGAGACACATTTATGAAAACCAAGCTGGGCTCCTTCCTGTGAAAGGATGCATTGATCATATTTTTACCCTCCGATAGATTCTGGAACAATGACACTGCTTTCAGCAACCAACGAAGGTTGTGTTCCCTGACTTGAAAGCTGCCTTTGACTCTGTGGACCTTCAGGCACTTTGGCAGTGTCTATGGAGCAAAGGCTTACCCCATAAATTCTTTACTCTCCTTAAGGCGCTGTGCTCCAACTCTCGCGGATGTGTGAAGGTCTAGGGGAAGCTTTTGCCAGAGTTCACAACATCCAGTGGTATCAGGTAAGGTTGTCCTCTCTTACCTTTCTTCTTCAACTTTGTCAATGATACGATTATGGAAACCTCACTACGTCTTTAGTGCTTGTGGAGTCGAAGTGCCCCCGGGGCATTCGCACATAGATATCGAGTACGCAGAGGACAAAGCTCTTCTTGGGTCGGATACCGTGATAATGCAAATATTAAATGATCTAAATAATTCCGCCCACGGTTTGGCATGCGTTTCACACCTGCAAAGTGTAAATTGCTACTGCAAGACTGAATGGGCTCAAACCCTAGCCTCATGCTTGCGGATGAACCGATTGAGGTAGTAGGTAACTTTGTCTACCTGGTCAGCTGGATCATGCCCGGTGGTCTCGTGAAATTCGACGATTCCATTCGGATAGTTTTCGTGAGCCTGTGTCACTTGCGACATTAGCCTAATCGTCAAGGGTCGAGTTTCCAATGCTGAGGTGCGCTCCATATTACTATGTGGGTCAGGAGCCTGGCTGCTGCGGGCTGAGAACCTCAAAGGACTTTCAACGCTTGAACATTGATTTCCTTGGAGCACTGCCCGAGTCTGGTGGGAACACCAGATCAGGAATGCTGAGGCACGTCGTACGGTTTTTGGAAGAAATAACTCAACCACGATAGATGAACTCATCACACTGCATAAGTCGCGGTGACTTGGCCACGTGCTCCGTATGCCAGTCGACCAACATCCTCAAGTGATTCTTTTTGCAGAACTACACGAAGAGTGAAAATAAGCCTGGGGAGTTTAGACAATGACTTGGCAGCGAATTATAAGAGCCAGTACTGGTAAACTCAGCTGTGCTGCTCATTGCCGTCTCCTTGAATGAGGACCCCGAGACGGGCCATATTACTGGTTTCAGACATTGTGAGACATGGCCCAGTCGCCCGCCCCATGGCGCTGGTGCACCCAAACTATTGCCTTCAATGCACAGCTCCCTTTCCGACCCCCCACTTAACAGTCCACCTACACGGCTGTATTTACGCACTAATTCACCAGCTCCCGCCTCCAATGCGCAGCTACCTACCTCAACTCCCCGAATCATCGGTGAACGAAACAATGACTGTACGACAAGTTCACGGTTCTCGCCGCGGATAATAATGATGGAAATACGAGATCACGGTGTCGGCTTTGCCCTTCCTGATCTCACCGACAAAAAGGCTGGTTCAGAATTTGGTGGAATCAACCCTCATTTGCATCACTTTGAAGGTTATTTGCATGTGGCTCATTGCAACGCTGAGCAACGCAGAGCAACGCAGCTAAACCTCACGCTAAAGTTGATGCAGTCCTCTGTCGACAAACGAATCCGGTCCCAAAGAATTCCACAACTACTCATTCACACAGAAGTTTTCAACAACACAGTAGAAAAGTTCTGAGTAGCCCTGAGTAAAATCGCTTGATCCTTTCAGAGAGACTCCTTTTCACTTGCAATGGTTCATACAAGGTAGCCTATTGATTACGGGTCTTCTATATCGATTAGTGGACATTGTTTTAAATTCGTTTACATCGCATCTGACCTTGGCTACGGTACTTTTGACTTGTGCACAGCGAACGTGCGTTATTTTAAGCCTGCCACTGAGTTCCTCATTTGTCAATGGCCGGTTCTTCATCCATTCCTCTCTCAATAGATCAATGGTTTGATGGATGAACCTCCCTACGTGACTGTCTCACAAACGACGTTGATCTATGAGAAAGTGAGGAGCGTGTCAGAATCAGTAGTTGAGAACTGCTCAATCGAGATGGCATCATCTACTGAAATCCGAACAGGAACTTCACTGTAACATAACGTCCTAATAATTTAGCGTGTGCGGTTTAATTAATGGAGTCTTAAGCGATTGGAACGAAGATTGTTCTTACTAAAAATGGGACTCTGAGGGTGTGTCCCTACATATATCAGCTGCGATCAGCAACCGTTCGTGCAGTTACTGTCAATGATTTGGTCAGTTAGTTTCACCCAACCATCCCACACAGCGCTTCCATACTGTTTATTTCAGCGTGACTGAAACCTATGAATTTTTCTCTGTCGTATGTAAGTTTGAGTCAGAAAAAGGCAATTCTCTCATTCTTCTTGGCGTACCCAGATCTTTATATTTGTAAACAGGCATTTCAAAGTGCTAACTCGCGATGGGGGTCGAGATGGCTCAGTGGTCGGAGCGCGAAGTTACTGACCGGAAGGTCCGTGGTTCGAACCCTCCCTCTGCCTCTCGACTTCCTTGCCTAAGTCTGGGCATCTTGGCAGTAACCCAACCCTCATGCTTCCTTCAGGTGACACGGCAGTTGGGCACCGAAAGGGCGCTATAGCTGAACGATTTTTTCTAATGGCGATTACCGATTCAATCATTCTTAGCTTTTTCATGCGGTGGGTGGTCGATTGAGTTCCCAGTTTTCTGCGTCTATCAGTCAGCTCACATGATAATTACTTTCTTTAGCTGCAGGGCATTGTTTATATCGTATTTAATCGGTGATATTCGGGCTAATCTTACTCCTCAGTCCTTAATGAGAAAAACAAATGCTATTTTCGAACGATGCCACACCCTATGGGTGTTTTTATGGGTGGTAGGCACTGACTGGCTTACAGCGCACCTATTCACACACACACGCACACACGTCGCCTAATGAGCAAAATATTTACGGACCAGGCTCATTGTTGTTGACCGTGAAAGGCTGACCGATTCAACGGGAGTTCGAGGATGCCCAAAACAACAACAACCTCAAGTGGGAAACAGTTGGGATGGACTAAACTAGGGCAACTCTTACTCGGTCGCAAAGTAGCGGTTTTCGAATATTATTCCCTTCGTTCGCGGTAGTGTGGCACATAACTAGACTGTTCCCATGTGGTGTTTTGAAATATATAGTGCTTACAGCGCTCCATTTTGTGGAATAGATTTCGACTATCACGCGTGCGTATTATTTGCTTTCGATTTCAGTGTTTCCCTCTGTTTTGTGCTGTGCATCAGCGGCTCAGTAAACAATTTAACTGGAAATTGCTTATTCCATTTCCAGGGGGTTACTTCTTGTCGAGGAGGGCTGTTCAGTGAAAAAGTGACGTGTTTTGTTTGGCACATGTTCAGAACTTGCCATTAGATAATTCCCACACTTGTCTGTGCAGATAAATTAGGTTTCCCCCACCCTTCACATTTTAAACCGGCAAGTAGCCTTACACTTACGGTAGAAAAACGTTCCGGTATCTTAAATTTCGACACGACTGAAACTTGAAAGAGCCTTTGCGTCGTACAGCCGATTGGCTAATCCCATTGGATCTATCGTTTAGTTGACTAATATACGGATGGGTGAAATCAGTTATTGTTCGAGTAATGTACGAGTGTCTCACTGGAGCTATGCTGTGAAGTACCTTTTCACCGGATGAGGCAGTGTGCCGAAGCCGCACTGGAATCGCCCATCCAGCCAAGCCATAACACATGAACAAACGTATTACAGACACCAGGCAGGGAATTCATGTTTCATCAACCTTAGTTTACAAAATCACACTCAACTCAGCGACTGGCGTTCTGAGGACTGAACCCTGTCGGACGCACACACTAAGGGCACACTTTTCATCAGCAAGTTTACTCCGCATTCTTTTTTGCACATACAGCCTCACGGTGGGCTAAATGCTAAATGCAACCCATCTGAATGGTCCACCGGCCGTCAAACACGGACAGGCGGTTTATGAGAGTCCCTCCACATCTGCTTAAGAAGGAGACCATTTCACGCCCAGTCCAAACTTCCAGTCAACCATCGCGATTCTTACTGGTCAGAAATCAAACAGGTTTGCGTGGTGCAGTTAATATTTTTTTAACCTATGGTGGACAGCGAACTAGTAATAATAATAATAATAATGGCCCTTTGGTGTATAACTGTCATGCCATCCGAAGGAATCCTCAAGGCTAAACAACTGCTTGGCGGTCCAAGCTTGTATAGGAGTAGCAACAATGCCGTGTTTGGGTTCGAATCACGGAACTTCCGGTCAGTAAATTGGTGCTCTAACTACTGAGCTGTCTCGTGCTTGCAGACTTAATTACGGTCCAGCCGGACCATAATACATTAACTACACCGTTTCCCTATTTTTCCTTGCGGCGACGCTTTTATGTTTGGTCCCAACCGTCCGAAGTATTGCTTCTGCCCCTGGTAGATGATCCGTTGGGAAATTGAGCTGAATATCGACCAATTTCAGTTCATTCGATACATCGTATCGGATGATCATCATTGTCCTTCGATGCCCAATTAACTGCCCCAGAGATTGACATATTTCCACTCTGCTGTATGTTTCCAACACCGTTGCTTAAACTGGTGTGGGTGGGATACAGTAATCTTCCATATCCTACATTGCTATGTAACTGTTTAAGACTAAAGTCACTTACCGTGAAGCGAGTGCTCCCTAGGGACAGCTGTAATGGTATTCTGTTGAGTGTTCCGTCTGTTGGATACTATGGTATGATGAACACGTTTTTTCTTCAAGCGATTTATACACGGAGGAGCTTTTGAAAAAAATAATAACAGTGGTATTTTCATAAAGGACACTACTCACAAGGTTGCTGAAAACTCTTCGACAGCCCACGACCGGTTTCGCCAAATTGATCTGCAAATGAGTGTATTTCTCG
>NW_008751994.1:441097-443914 GCF_000715545.1 Opisthorchis viverrini | reverse complement strand
ACACCTGCCTGATGAGCCTCAAGAAGGGCGAAACCGGTCGTGGGCTGTCGAAGAATTTTCAGCAAATTTGTGAGTAGTTTCCTTTATGAAAATATATTGCGATATCTCGAATATTGTGCCAACTGAAACATGAGGCGGCCTGTGTGCAGCACTTTTAGTTGTAGACTATCATAAACGAGGGATTCAGTTGAGTCTCTCGTGAAAACCAAATTGATTTTCAAATGAGTGTATTTCTCGAGAATAATAGTGGTAGTTATATTACAAATACAGATGATACCAATAACACTCATGAAGAATCCCGAACATTCATGATTCCCATTTTCGGGAGACATGGCAGATGTCTTGCAGTCGACAATCGATAAGTTTTTGCAAGCGTAACGTCTGATAACAGCAATGCCTTCGGCTTACGTCTACATAATTTTAACGCAATAGCGAACAAAGCAGTCATTTATTAGCCTCTTCTACGAAACTTGGTTCAAAAGGAAAGAAACAAGCGGTGACATACGCAATCCTAGATTGCTAAGTGAATGTGTGATTGATTGCATCTGTGTTGCAAATCCCATTGTTGTTTTGATACGACAGAGCCAGAATGTGACCAAATTTAGTTGAGTGTGGTCAAGAAGAGTGTGCTAGAACATTCAAACAAACGCCATCAGTGGTGATGCGACATGTGGACCGTCAGAAGTATGCTGGAAAAGACAGTCTAAGCGAATAACCATTGACTGGAGTAGATGATGAGTTGCGACTCGAACTGGAACACAGTCTATGTACCAGTTCGGAAAAGAATAAAGAAGGAATATGAATTTACAGACGACCTGTACTTCAGACCATTGGGATAAGCCTTGTCTATCAATACATGGGGATGAACTATTTCCGGAACCACCAGCGGCAATGTGGTGCAATAAACCGCAGGAAAATTAAAGGGGGATAGGAGAACTGAATTCACCGAAAAAAAACATCCCGATTAGAATTGAGAATCAGATTAATCGTGCACCACTGTATCAAAGAACCGCACAGACCAAGGCGCGAAAAGGCACCCAACCAATCAATCGTCGTCATGAAATCAGGCCATAACGCAGTCGAAGTCGCGAGGAGGATGATTAAATGCAAAAACGTGGGTTCAGCAAACCAAACAAACTGAAGGAAGACGGATCACAGTGCAACACTAACTGTCGAGCAGATCAGTCAGCACATCAGGGCAAAGTGAGTGAACTCAGGGTATCCACCAGATCAATCAATTCCAGCCACTCTAAACCAAACCACGTTACATTTTCCAAACGGATAATGCAGCTCCCGGGAAGGGTACCTCTAACTAAGTGAGCATTTTGGGAACGTGCGATACCTTTTTAAAACTGCGTAAACGCAAGCGGAATTGGAAGCGTATCCCGGCCACCAGATGGTTTTGGTTCCAGTGCTACTTTTTCAAGGTCTTCCACCTTTCGGTTGCTTTTCACAATCATCCACTTTGTAAAGGCCTCCGTAGGTCATTGATTTGTTTTAGTGATACCAGCCTTTCGCATTGCCATTTCTGCTTCCTACTGTCAGACGTCCGCAACAATAGCTTTCTGTCATCCACCTGCTGCTAAGTACTGACCGTAGTGATTGAGCTGGCATAGCCTGTCAACCATGGGTGATGAGTGCAAGTTGTCGGCAGGCACAATCCTACCCCCAAGCAAAATCTCCCCAGGAGAGGAATCTCTCGTCGAGGAGACGATTCTGGAGGCACGGAAAATTTTCTCCGTTATAATCCCACAACCATGTTACGAACTCCTGAAATTGTCGAAGAGACAGCGATAGGCATGTCCTATGTTGTAATTGGCAGTGGACTGTGATGAAAAACAGCTATGCCGTACACACAACATATACTGTGATTTGTAGTATCACCGGGCTATTTTGCAACCAGACCTGATGCGCCCAGACCGAAAATTCATTCTGGGATACGCGCACCGTTCACTGTTGATTGGGAAAAGTACAGCACGGAAATGGGATGAACATGATAGCCATATGTTCACAGAAATCTCGATCACCATCATGATCGACAGTGTGTCGTCAATTTTCAAACACTGGTACTTGGCTACCACACAATCATAAGTTAAAGTGAAGATGAGAACAAAAGTGGATGGGGAAGAGACTTCGTGCTAACTTACAACAAATTGTCTGAGATAGGTACATATCCGGACACTCATTCGGACGATCTGGATACAATTTGATGACAACAAGTCTATTGACATCGATTAGTGGTCATATTTTTGTAGCGTCTCCAACCAGGCAGTGCGAGATTAGGGGACCTTATCTTGGAGGACGAGTTTCATTGAGGACACACAGACTTAGTGATTCCTTTTATACCATTATGCCAGACTAAAATGATGGTTATTTGTGGGCACAGAAAACATCGGGCAACAGCACTCTCAGTTAAACAATTTCGCTTTGCCGAGGAACTAATCACTCCTCCGGGTCCGACAGACACTGTAACATATTTGAGCATTCTCTTTACCTCCAAGGGGAAAGGGGTCTTCAACCACCGACAGCACCTGCTCAAACTGCTCGAAGAAGTGACGCGTGCCCCTTTGAAGCCGCATCAAAGAATGGATATCACGAGGAACTACTTGATATCAAGGCTGACATATTCGCTCGTGCTCGGCCAAGTCCACAGGAACACGCTAAAAAGATTGGACAACTAAATCAGACAATATATTCGTGGCTGACTATGTCTACCGAAGGACACCCCGATCAGCTACATCCACGCCGGTAAACAACATGGGAGATTTGGTATCCCAAGTCTGAGTGCAACAATCCCGATGCAGCGGAAAACGCGTA
>NW_008751994.1:382660-440142 GCF_000715545.1 Opisthorchis viverrini | reverse complement strand
ACTGGCACTGTCCTTGGCATGATTTCGAATGAGACGTTTCTCTCTTTTCTCCCATATTCTCCTGTTACTCTTTCGCATTCATCGCTTGCATTCACTTTTTATGTTTGTGACCATGCTCTTGAAAAATAAATGATAATATGCCAGTTCCGCTCTGCTTGCGCCACTCTGAATCAGGTACGGAAAACAGCACTCTTTTTGGCAAATGATGGTCCGACATAATTTGACCACAGCAGCCTTCGGCGCCGGACCCATTCATTGGTTGAATTCTCTGTGGCTAACTACTGAACGTGTTTTTTTGCTATTACATTAAGATACCAAAATCCATTGTAACTTTTAGTCCCCCATTCGAATGTGGCTAGTTAGCGCAATAGTCTCTTGTTTGTCAGGTCCTGGGTGTTATTGGTTGTTGACCAGTACACAGGTATACTGCACTGCGCTAGTATGTATAAGTAATGGTATCGTGAAGTATTTCGGGTTTTGTGCACTCGCCCCAGTCAGAGCTAAAAATCCTGACACAGTAGAAGAGCTTTTAGAGACACCTCTAAACCATCGGATCTGATCACTCAGTACACAAAACATGCTAAGTGCTTTGCTGTATTTAATATTGTATTCAAGAAGTATTTGGTACTTCCGAAGGTTATTTTTTGGGGAATTGTAGTCCACATGACCTTCCACGGTAAGTTTGTCGTTTTAAAGAATTCGGTTTTTGGGTATTGTAGAAGATACATGATTCCTTTTGATTACTTACAGCCCACTTACAATCAAAATAGCATGCGAAAGCTTAACTTGAATATGCATTTGATTAATCCACATGAATTTTAATTTACGTTTTGCTTATTTCCACCAAACTCATCATAATATCATAGACCACAACGTACCAGTTACTTCTACTAGAGCTTAAATTTCTTCAGTCCTGTGTTGAACTCTATTCACCGGTGAAGTAACTTTCTACCCCACGGTGCCTTTTCGATCAGCTTGCTAAGAACCACGCCTATCTCCCAAATTTCCTCACACCACCTAAAAACCAAGCAGTCAGGTCAGTTACCAGGCCACTGCAAGATCAACTGAACAGTTACAGTAGAACCAGCCGGTTGAAAATTCTGTATCTACCAAGCGTGACTGTGTCGTATTTTTAGAGTTCCCATTTGGATTGTTCTGCGGAGAAAGTCAAAATATATGCGTGACCTGACGGACGCTCAAATGAAGTGCATCCCCAAATGTCTGCTAACTTCAAAAAAGCAGCATTTGAACTGTAACAACAACAGCTAGGATACCTAGCCGCACAAATGAAAGATGATAAAACTATTTACCGCTATCTCCCCTGACTGTCATTCACCATTTCAATAATAATACTTGCACATAGATGCATTTTCCAGGGCCCACCGTTTGCAACGGATTGTTTTATTCAGTCGACAAAATTGCACTCAGTTGCTAGCCCTATACATGTTTACGAGACTGTGTGGAAAACGGTCTGGAAGGTGACTTGGTTCTTTGAATATGGGTCGAAACACTCCTCGAAATAGAATATTTTGACTGTTAAATTGTGATTGATCACACAAGTGTAACGAAGCCAGCAGAGTCACACAAGGGTTTGTGTGGTTGAAGCAAACAAATGAAAACTTCACGTTCCAATTCAGTTTCGTAAACATCTGACAGCTGCTTTTCTGACTGCTCCCAGCCTTGTTGTGCTGCGGTGTTGTGGTGTTTTCTAACGTTACTTGTCTGAGAAAAACTGAGACGGTTCACTTGCCTAGCCAACCAAATTTTCGTATGATCGGGGATGATTTATGCCGTTTCTGAACATGGTTAGTAAATATGCTAAGTTTTCAACAAATGATGACTCAGCGAGAACTATTCCGGTTGTTTTTTCAAATAAGCTGTTGTCCCATGAAGGCTCTCTCTTTTGAGGTGTTCCATATATTTAAACAAAACCAGTTTTCTACACGCTGGGAGCATACTGGTACAAAGGCTCACTACATCATAAAACCTTCATGGCTCATCGAAACTGTCGTACGTAGCGGATGCTAGTTGGTGCATGGCTAACCTCGATTGTGAAGAATTGCAATCAACTCATTCTGTTCCCGAGTTAGGCGTATATCACAAGCTTAGGAGAGCTGCATAACATATTATACAGTTGAGGCGTTAAATAAACTTTCGGAACTTGCTTGAACTTAACTCATCGTCATCCGTCCACCGTTTCCGGGAACCTACCCATCATTCTCCGCTTTCAGTGCGTCAAACTTACACAGAATGACTGGCAAGGTCCCAGGTAGGTCACCATGGTAGTCCAAAGGCTTTGCAAAAAGAAGTGTCACTGTCACTACAGCTTTTTGCCGGTTCGCAAACTAAACACCGCAGAATGTCAATTTTGAAAAATGACAGCTCAATGGAAGCTAGCTTCGGATTCCTCAGAACAAACTTCCGTTGGACGCGGCGTTGAATCCGCTGATTTGGAAAGATAACGCTCGTTGGGATGAGGGTTTTTCCACTGATGATCTATCCGAAAATTAAAACTCACCTTTTGTAAACAGATTACGGAGAAAACGACATTGGTTTATGCCAAAATGTGATGCAAACACAGTAATTTTTAGAGCTGTTTCCTCATTTTCGCACAATAAAAGTTGTCATTCTCAGAAGAAATAATTTGGGATGTGTAAGTATCCGGTGAGCATGAAACTCTGGAATTATGCAAAGTCGTTGAAAAAATGCGCGTCCTGAAACGGTACATATGGACGGTAAATAGCAAGTGTTTTTTTAGGGATTTTGAGATGAACATCTGGGAATCAACTGTTAATTGCTAGCGGATAATCGAATTCACAGTCGCTTTTCCAAACATTTTGGTCCTAAAGTCGAAAAACCGATCGTTTCTTTTCAGCTCGCATTGAGTCTAGCTAAGCGAACCTTGCCAAGGGGAAAATATTTTGCTACTCTGAAAAAAAATGGCTTGTGCACTGAAGGTACTCTGGGTTTGGAGTTGTTATTAGGCCTTGGTGCTGTCGCGGCCAACTGTGAACAAACATATGTTTTTGGACATTCCAGGCTTCAAGATGCTAGATAGTCTGGAGAAACGAATGCAAAGATTGAGTAGCCAGTGTACTTTCCTTGGGTGTTACTTCAGCTGGCTGGATGCGGAGCAAAAAGAAACTAAAACTAACAAAGCAACATATGGCCATTGAAGAATACATAATAATCAGACGATATGGAAGATTACTGGGGAATTTTAGGGTCTGGTCAACAGTTTATGCTCCCAGAGGCCAAGTTTGCACAGCCACATGGCAGTAACGTCCATTGAGCGCCACCCACGACAACTGTCTGATCATTTACAGTCACCGGAGGTGCTGTGAAGTGGTCGAGAAACTTGAGTGGTGTTCACTCAGGCAGAAATAGGTGAGTTTTGGTGGCCGTGGTCAACTATTTTACTCCATCGCCGTCAAAGGACGTCTCGTAATGTTCTCCTAAATTTAACCTGCTCCAAAGAAACAAATGAAACGCCAAGCCATATCTAAGCACTAAATGTCGTCTATCAATTGTTGACAACCAATAAGTAATATCTTGGCAAAACGATACCTTGGAAGGCTTAAATGCCCTTGACACAGAGGTGATGTAAGTAGGCCGGATGCTAATGTTGTAGCTGTCAAGATGAGCAAGTCGGACTACTTTGCAAAACTAAGTCTAGTGAAGATGTATCGGTAAATTTCAAAATTAAAAGGTTTGCAAAACTAAGTCTAGTGAAGATGTATGTATGTATGGGACAACTGCCCCATAGAACTTCTTCTTGAAGTACTTAGGATAGGTCCAACACTGACCCCTTGACTTCTGAATGAATTCGATCAATGGGGATAACGATACTGTAAGTATATGGGCTGACTGATCCCTCAAACTCCCTCCGAGACCTATTTAGTACCACGTAATGAGTGAGTAACTCAGCACGATCCCAGATCCATTCCGAATGTGTTTGATGACATGGTCTAAGTGATACCTTCAGAGATATCCAACTTCCCAACCAAAAATGTTTTCCTTGACTTTGCCTAAATTTTCACAGACGTTCGTTAGTAAGGAACAATCGAATTCAGTAGTTGCGCGATATCAAGACAGATATGTTGGTGCGCTACTGAGGACATGGATAGGATACTTTTAAAGTGCATGCGGAATATACCATTCCATTTCAACCATGTAGTTCATCATCTTGAAGGTGGTACAACTGAGGGTTAGCAGATAGATCTCCCACTTGCGAATGTTGGATGTCCAGGGGAGTGTCGGCAGCTCATGTTTATCACATAGCGGTCGAATCGCTCGTTGCGTTTCACAGTTTTAAGGCAAGCTTTTTGTCATCAAGCTAGGTGACATCATTATGACCTTCGCAGGCGTAGTGGAGCGGTGTATCAACAACCTCAACCCTCCAAAAGAGGCACAGACCACAAAAACCATGTCTCCGAGAGGCAAAAAATAACTTGTGTCTACTTAAAAAGACCACTGCTGATCACCTTTTAACAAAGCCCCAATCCACATCACCTTCATGCCCATTACAGTAGCTCAACAACAATAAGGTAGGTCAGTGACACCAGGGTCTCCCTTTGATCCGGACTAACCAGGATAACTGAATCTGAACAGATTAGAACCGTTGAAAAGAGATCGATATGAATACTACTTCGCTTTTCCTCGTCACTGCGTTGGCGATTCTACTTCACCCAGTTGACAGACGGCTGCTTTGATTCGCAGTGACAGTTGTCAGTGAAAAGTGAAAATTGGAGCTGTGTGCTCGGAAACATGTTCCCTTCATTGACGGTACCCTGTTGATCTGGAGATAGCTTTTGTGAACGACAGTTCTTTTTTCGAAAAATTATATTTTTGGTTTCTGCTTTTTCTGTGTGAAGAACGTGTCTATAAGAAAACGCGTCCGAGTTGTTGTGTGAATCTCCGAAATCAGGTGTTCTTTTTCAGGTTAGTCACGAGATTAAAATACAGTTTAAAGACTTTCAACTTCATGTTTGTTTACTTGTCCTTCTAATAAGCGTGTAAAACAATCTGAGCGCATTAGGTGCCGTGGTGCACTTTGTCCTTTTATTTCTGAATAAAGCTGATTTTAGTGCTCCGTTGGCTTTGTTTGGTATTTTCGCTGGCATTTATGATTTAACATAGATATTTCTTCGAGCTCCTCTGAGCCTTTTGGAAACCTTTCGTGATCCGTCGGCTGACCGTGTGATTATTTTTCATTTCCGGCAAAGTGCACAAGATCCTAGATATCCCCAACTTATTCTATTCCTGGCTGTTGGTTTGTTCGAACGATGATTGCAAACGTTGCATCACTAGTCGAAGTGAAATAACAAGTGCGTTGTTAGCGTGACGATGGGTCGGTGAGTAGTAGTAGTGTAGTGTTGAATGTGTATTAATATGGGCGCTTCTATCTAGGGCTGGCCTTCGATCACAAATGGTCGTTCGGTCGGGCCGATCCATCGGTTGCAAAGTTATCTTCTATCCTGATGGATCGATGACTCGTGGCCTTTTAGCTCGGCCTCCCCTGTTCTCGTACTCCGGTCGGTGCTGGAGTGACCTTTGTCGATCGGAATACTCTCCTTCGTAATCTGATATACTTAACGGGGTCTCTTACTTATTCCCAATGCTCTCTTTAAGCATGCTGGAGATTCCGTCCTTTCGGACTCCAGCAGTTCAGTTAATGAATATTTGGTATCGTACAGTCGGCATTATTTGTCTTAGCTGGTAATTTCAGCGTTCTGTTCTCCAAACGTCCACAGAGCTTGGCTACTGAACATTGAGTCTCAGCTGCTTCTCTGCATATCCACATTCTTTATAATGTGCTTGACTATGCACGAGAATCCGTTTTTCCGAGCCCCAAATACTTTTGCCGGAAAAAAGAAAGCGTGAGTTCGAGTGCCTTTAGAGCTTTCTTCATACCTGCACGTCCTCCATCCTTTTGTGTTCCTTTTGTATTCCGGCTGTTTTTTCCAATCTGCTTAGGAAATACACTCAAGGTGACATTTCCAGTTGCCTTCATACCTGCACGTCCTCCATCCTTTTGTATTCCTTTTGTATTCCGGCCGTTTTTTCCAATCTGCTTGGGAAATACACTCAAGGTGACATTTCCAATTGCTTTTACCATTTTCCAAATTCTGTTTCTGTCACCTCAAGTGCGCACTTCTTTCCCGATCTGAGCGTATTTCCGCCTTTACCCTTCAGGATGCATGATGGTGGTTACCACCTGCAAAAAGTTTGTAGAACCTTAGAAATGAGTAGGGAATACCATGCATGAGTTGCGACGTTGCATACGCAATAAGAATCTCATTGGAAGTTTTCCATGTAACCCAATTCGTTTGCTTAGATTTTTCACGATGTTAATAGCCTTTTCTAATTTGTAACCAGAATATGTTCTTGTCTGTTCACCTAAAAGGCAAACAGGCTAAGCTACTCTCGACTGACTCAGTTGAACACTAAAGAAAAATCAATGGTAAAACCGGAGAGGCAAATCCATGTTTGATAACTGCAGCAAATCTTAATTAATTGATTTTCACACGACTTCACTGGAAATGGAAAAGCAAGACCAGTTATAATATATGAAGGCAGATATTAGGTCACCGCTTCAGCAGGTGTTGGTCCTTTTTTTGGACAGAACAAAGCATGTGAAATTCCGATCTTTGCGGTGTTCCTTTTGTCGCACTAAAATTTTCAATAGGGGTGAAATCACAAATTGAAATAGTTTGTATCCAACTCTTTGAATGAATCCAACCTTGGCAATATGTTGAAAGATTGGCAACCAAGGGGCGTTTCTTAGCAATTACCTTACGAACGTTCATCACAAGATCAAGAGGACTAGATCAACAACCACCTGACCAAAAACAAGGAGTCTGATTTTTGTTGAAAGATCGAGAAAGACAGCTGAAGTGTTTTACTGCTGAAGTATTTTCCGTAGGAAACTTCCAAAAAACGTTAAACCTTCTCAGTTAACCTAGTAGGCGGATGAATAACTCGAGAAAAAATAGGAAACTTTGGTCTTATTGGCATCATGCAAGTATTTCCTACTTTGAAAAATATGTCTACCAGAACCCGTATTTACTCTTTTGTGCTGACCAACCCTTGACTACCCAGTTCTTGTGTGGCTACGCATCCATATCTGTGTCACATGTTCATCCAATGTCGCATAGATCAAGTCTCAGTTATGGAACTGCAGACCAGTGAGGTGATGCAGACACAAAACATGAAGAGTTCGTCATGTCCTTGGAGCCAACCAGGCGCACTACAGCCGTTTCATTCTTATTGGGAATCTCCAGCAGTGCGCATCTCACGAAACTCAAGGGATTTTCCAACCAGCGACCTCCCGGCTAGTATTCTCAATATCTGCCCGTTCGGTCACAGCGTTGTAATTAACTCGCATTGTTTCGCAAGATGAATCAACTTTCCTTATGAGAATTCGTGACCCAGGAGCTGGCCCATATAACCCCACGTAATGTGGATTTTGTGACTGAAGGATGAGTGGTGCTACGTCATAAACGAATGCGAGGCGATCACATTTCTGACCATCCACTCGTGACCGAACAGGTTAGGTGTTCAAACTATTAGCTGGGAGGCCGCTGGTTCGAGTTTCTTGAGGTGGGCGCTGTTGATGATGAGGATGAAACATTTATGCAGTGCTACTCGGCTTTTAAGCGTAGACTGGCCTCACTTGTAGGACTAATACTCCATTGAAATTCTCAAGTATCCTCAGATTGCCAAAAGTAAGACGTGAATTCTGTGGGTGTAGCCACTCCTCACACACATCAGTACCCTTCGCCCGCTAGTGACAGTGGGTTATAATTCTGTTCACTTCCAGCCGGCCTTGACAGATAGGGGTTTCTGGTTGATCACCTGGGTTCATCAAATTGAAGGATTCAATTTTAGCTCAAGGTTCAGTTTAGCTGAGATTGTCCCATCAGGTAGGCTCGGTTGCTTGGTATGTGTGTGTTTGTATGTGTGCAGATACAGGGAAGACACCCATTTACCTTTCTGAAAAATCAAGGAACTTTCCCTTCGCTTCTTGAACACACGCGACTATGTACCAAATGACTCCCTAAACGCCACGGATCACATAAAGTGCCACACATCCCACGGTCACACAGTTCATTTCACGTAGTCCGATACTGGCTCGCTCTTCAAGGGACGCTTTTTCAGAGTGAAGTTCCGAAGGCCCTGTGGGATATCCCCCTCTATGAGGTAAGTATTCAGAAAAGAAATCCAATTGAGTTCATTTGAGATCAGTTATTTTAGAAGTAAAGAAATAGTAATGGAGTTTAAAAGGTGAAGGTGGTTTTTATATGACACACGTAGATACATTTAACTAAAAGGGCAGACAAATTGTTTTGAGTGAAAAAGTATGGCATTACTGAAATATGCGATCAATGGTTTAACACGTGTTTGTTCTCGGAAACATGTCCAAAATCCTACCATACAATAGGGTATCTACTCCCCTAGCAGATCTATTAGTTTGTTGCCAAATCGAATCACCAAAATGCTGTGTTCTCTTGGGATTCGTGACTGGTAAAAACAATTTTACATGCCATGGGCAATTGGTGAACAACAATTTAGTTATCACCGACTGTTATAAAAAAATAAGTAGGAATGTGACATGGAATTTTCTTCCCTGTGGCCTTATGATATATATATACATATACGTATGAATAGATAACGTCCGAAGCAGATTTGGCGGATAATTCGAGAGCTACGATCAGTGTAGGGTAACGACTTGTGTTGTATTGGCGCCTGCTCCTCGCTGGTAGACCAATCGGAGTGCACTCATGTCCCAGAGGACCAGTTTCGCTAAGGTATATGACATCAAATACTACACAAGGCCACAGTCATGGATGCACGATGAGGATTGAAAGATTCCCGAACTGTTTTTTTTTGTAGCCTTGAAACAAGTGGCATCTCAGACCTATTCCACTCTTAAGCAAAGTATCATTCATCTTAGATGTTACAACTAGCAAAGCCGCTTTTGTACCAGACTACAGGATTCCAGCAGCGTTTGAGCCTTGGTGATTGGGCCCCGATCTGGGCAGCTTGTTCGAGTGAGTCGGAATAGGCATTTTAAGTGGAAATTGTTGGAGGTTCAAGCCTGACTGTTCAGGCTTTGAAGTGATATGATTTCGAATGTTGAAGAGCAGCCCACCAAACACAAATCCTAACATTCGCACTCATTTCGTAGCCGTTATGCATCTGCTTCTCAAATGGGACAAGGACTACGCTGGTCTTCGCACTCCATGCGTTTATCTTACTCTCAAGGTCTTTTGACGGAGACGAAATTATGTGCAGCAAGCTAGCTTACAACCATCCGGCTAAATGCTTGATAAATAACTGGTATTTTAAACTTATTTGTATGAATGGATCGTTGAAGCAAAGGCTGATGTCGGTTGCCATAATGACGAAGAAATGGGGCAAAACCGTCCTCAAACAGCAACAGACGGAATATGGATTCCACATTAGTGTGGCGATCATGTGTGTCGAACCAACGAAAATGATCATTTAGCCGGTATGCACTTTTTGCATTACTCTCGTAATGGCAAACGGTAGCTAGACGAAGGATGAATGGGGTTGAACTAGGCCCTTACGTCAATCCCGTATTGATTTCACACGCGATGGAAGCAGCTACGTAGGGCACCACACAGGCTATCATTCCGGCCTGTGAGGTTTTAATGAAGCTGACAAGAAATCCATTTGAGCAGTGCAGAGTCAGTCGGCGAAATTAGAGTTACCCCAATACGAGCAAACTCTGCTGCTTAATCACCAAAATAGTGACTAGAAAAAGGCATCGTAATTCCAACTACCGTACCTGGATCCTGTACTGAAATTTCAGAGATGCAGCAGCTGACACTCAACAGAGTATCTAGAATACGAGTACTGGCACTTAGTTGACTGATTTGCCCTGGAATTAGGGTGTCAGACCTGCAACAAAAATAGGAAAACGAGGTGTGAATAGCGGGTGCGAATCGGTGGCATGTGATGTGGCGATTGCTCAGAGGCCGGATGACGTAACTGCAACTGAGATCTACAGAAGAGCTGTCAAGCGGAACAAAAGAAAGTGGGCAGTCGTAGAGGAAAATGGATGCCAATAGCCACCTTTGTTTACAGCGGACGAGATTTTCCCACTTGTGTTGTCGTGGCGTGAAGGTACTTTCATGGATGAATTCGGGGTGAGCTACTGCACTGTCAATTAAACCTAGACGTGAGAGCAAAAACTTTGGTTCAAAACCCTGAGCGCAAGGCAATGATGGTGGGTGTGAGACTATACGAGTACTTCAAATTTTAAGAAACAGACTGTCATACTTTTTTCGATCTTTAAGCCTGAGGATCAGAAGGTTGTTTGTGAGACTTCCATTCCTTGATCAGCCAGGCAGGATGGACTCTGTGAATGCTATATGGGCATCCTCCACTACAAGCAAACTGGTTACTAAGGTACAAAAACTACCCTACCACGATGGGGTCCAGTCCATCCACCAAAGCTGGTCACTTATTCGTAGGATGATCCGTAGTGCCACCCTGGCAACTGAGTTGAAATCCTTAGTAGGGAGCACCTGTGGCTGCAGCACTGGCTGGTTACGTACACAGCTTTTCCTTGCAGCAAAGATTGTATCTACCTGCAATGTTGTTCAACAGTGTTCTTCATGAAACAATCCGAATGAGTGGAATTCCAGCTGAAATATTTTCTTCAATACCAGGAAGACTGATTCCACCTCACGCGTCTTTCTTATCCGCTTCCATAGGTTGTGACAAAATGAACAACGCGCGAAAGGAGCCAGCAACTCTACCAAGTAGATAATATTATATTATATTACATCATATTATATTATATTATACTATATTATAGTGTGGGATACCACATCATAGTATAGTACAGTAAAGTAGTATAGGAGGACAAAATCATTTTACGGCATTGTTCACACAGAGATACGTTTTTGAAGGAGCACGTCGTCTTATTAGCATGACGAAAAATGCAAATTCTCAAACCTATCGGACTATAATGGAGATGCCGGTGAAATATTCAATCACCATACGTGTGCACAGGTGTTCAGTTTACCGGTCACACAGAAATTCCATTTAATCATGGGCTGAACAGTAACCTAGTTTGCGGGATACCAGAAGGAAAGCTGGTCATAGATGAGTTGATTGGATTCGGTCTTCCCTTCGTTTCGGCCTCCGGATATCTGTTTTTGTGTTTACATCCGTTTTTCGAAATCGAATTTTATTGTTGTCTGTAACCTTGTTTTGAGGAACTGGACATGGGAATGAAAAAAATTCCCGAAAGGTTCCTTCAATACCCGATGCCGGACTCTGATAAAGGGATGGCTGAAAAGCAATATATTCGAAAACCATCCGAGACGATGTGGGACCGCTCTTGTTCTACAGAGCTTCTGATGCAGTCAAACATCTCCTAGGGACGTCTCTTTGGAAATGTCTTAATTGTGCACAACTTCGAATTTATTTGATCGGTGGTCGCCTCCATAACATAGGTCCGAAGAATACAGAGTGCGACTCACCAGTGCGAATCCGGTCCTATGTTTTTGTGGTTAACAAACCACATGGGCCGCATGGCTTGATGCTTGTTCCAAAACATGCGTCTGAGTTTTTACCAACTATACAATAGTACCGAATAAGCTACATGTGTGACCAGTGCGCCTCTTGTTCACCAGGTCAGTTGGGCCGACGCGTTTCGCGTGCTCCATCATCCTCCAGCGTATCGTTCACAACTTCGAATTTATTTGGTCGGTGGTCGCCTCCATAACATAGGTCCGAAAAATACAGAGTGCAACTCACCAGTGCGAATCCGGTCCTATGTTTTTGTGGTTAACAAACCACATGGGCCGCATGGCTTGATGCTTGTTCCAAAACATGCGTCTGAGTTTTTACCAACTATACAATAGTACCGAATAAGCTACATGTGTGACCAGTGCGCCTCTTGTTCACCAGGTCAGTTGGGCCGACGCGTTTCGCGTGCTCCATCATCCTCCAGCGTATCGTTCGGGGAATTTGTAACGGCGGAATCGACAGCAAGTCCACTACCAGAAGCTTCGTTTTTATCATCGGGAAAGACATCTGAAGGCCTCGATCCTTCCGTGGCTGACCAATGATCTCCTTGCTAACAGCTCCTACCGGTCAGATGACGCGAAGCCCCAGCATGCAAGCGTTTTTCAACGGACTATATTTTGCAAGACCATACAAATTCAACCACTTTAATTTCATTTCACCGGAGAGATACATCACAAACATACATTTGCGGCCTTGTGTATTTACCGTCGAAAAACAGCTTGCACATATTAACCACAAAAACGACCATGTCAGAAGATAACAAAGGTTGACTTCATAGAGATTCCATATCAGCCTTCTTCGTGAGTATGTTTTACATTAGGATTTCCGGACATAGAAATTTTGATGGAGTCTTTTCTGATAAAGGTAGCTGTAAAATATGGAGCAGGACTACTATTCCCCAAGAGGCTTTGCAATACGTCTAAATCAGGGATTTTGTCCAGTTTTTTGTTGGTTGAGCATTCCGGTTGGTGAGTCTTAAAGCCTTCACGTGACTTTTTCTATAATACGGTGCTTATCCAACGTGTACTTTACAGTTGCAAATATCGTTTCCAAAGCCTTCTCCACACTAGTTCGGAAATCAACAAAACTAGCCCAAAACAGAGATGAGTTCAATGAACTCCGCTGTCTTCACAGTTTTCAGAAGCAGCTTCTCTCAGCCATTGATTTGCTAGCATTTTCGGTGGCACAACCCTGCTCATGTCCCAACAGTAGCCCATCAAATGCGATTCTGATTAGCCTTCAAGTCTTGCTTAAATTTAGTGTTACAGGTTGATCTGCAATGCGTTTTCCCACTGAATGAAGATGTTAGTAGCGCATTGGGTGCGTATGTTACTACATCCTTAGAGTCAGCACGTTCGCTCCACGAAACTGAAGAAAATTTGTCAATACCGCTCAAACTACAGAACGCTCATTTATCAGATGATTCATTAACCGATAGTTTTCAAGAAACACAGAATGAACAGACACTTTGCACTCATATCTATTCCCCATTGAGGATGACAACGACAATCACCTCTAAGTAGTTCGCAATGCTTTATTTGGTATCCAGAGAAAGGGAACCCGAGATCTTCAGGCTAGCAGTTGAACACTGTGCCACACAGTAATTCGTGACTCACCATCAGTGTGGTTGACGTGTTTCCAGGCAGGCATCAGTCATCCTTTATTGCAAGATAAAATCCTGACCGGACAGTTTAGCTTTCTCCGCACTACTCATAAAACGGTTTGTCTACTACTAAAGAACATTCTCACAAGTCGCGTGTGCCTTTAGGCCTTGATTCCAGGAACTTATCGACCAAAGAGCCAGCCAACGAGTGGCCACGTGACGTGAAGTGCGCGACTGAAGATGACTGATGGTGTATTCTGAGTGGTTGCGTTACCGATCAGCAACTCGTAGCCGAAATATATGGTGTTCAGCCTCTAATAGGAAGGTAGCGTGTTCGAATCACTCCTGTAGTCCGAGATGCCAACCCCTGGTTTAGCCTACAGTTTATCGTTTAGGATTATGTCTTATCTTTTAGATTGTGGATGACAAATCGAGGTGAATTGCGCATACTTTTGTCAGTGTATTCCAAATGCGGAACGCTTGAGAAACGGGTATTTTAGTTTCGTGAAATTTGACAGCTATTCTCCACGAATTAGACCTTCCTCCATGTTTATTTCCGGCAGCTAACACTGGATATATACTTGATAGGTATACAGTGAATTTTATTCGAAAGTGCTTCGAACGGAAGTGCTCCCCCCGCTTGAGATCTTTGAGGAAAAACTAGGAAAAACTCCTGCAAAACAGACAGGTAGTTATAATGCGTTTGCTTTAGCAGAGACCCATGAAAACGTAGTTTAAAAAAACCGTAAAATTTTGTTCACTGACAAACAAAACATCTGGCGGAAAATTAGTTCATTTGATTAACTGGGTGATCACTTGTACCTCCCGAATCTCTCCAAAAATTTTCCGCAATCAGCTTTTGGCAGTAACCCCGGCAACAGTACAAGACTGCCTTAATTGCAAGCTTTCATCAAATAAATCTGGTTGAGTTCGAAAGGGTTGTCGATTTTCTGAGAAATTTTGCTTTTGGGAGGAAGGTGTCGTTGCCATCCTATGGGTGGCAAAAGTATGTAGCCTGCATATTTGATTGAGTAATTGTCATTGATTTGGTCATCCCGTTTGGCCGTGTTGGACGTGTTACTCGGTTATAGAAGTCTAGCTTCCATTAATTTGCCTTTTCTCCGAACTTCTCAGCCAAAATCGCCGTTATCTCACACCGTTCCGCAGTTTTCCATGGATGCACATGTACACTTCTCCTTTCTAAACTGTGAGTTAACACCCAGAAAAAGCTTGCATTCAAAAACTAGTTCGACCAATGGATGAGTTGCATCGCAAATCTCTTGAAATAAAACAGATGTCATGTAGTTGTGTAGATTTCTTTGGCATGAATAAAGGCTATCAGCTACGAAGTGGTAGATGAATAAGTGATGAGCCTAGGGATAAGCATTTCATCAGTAAGTAGAAATATAATCATTGGTTCCTGAAACCCACTGAAGCTTGAAGTAGAACAGAGAACCTGAGATACGAGATAGTATGTGCATTCCGGATTGTAAGCTCCTGATTGGCTGCCACCAAGTGGCGCAATTAAAGAAGGCTTAAACACGAACGGGTTACCGACGAATGATGCGCTTTTCAGTAGGATACATGGGTAGTGCAAATGTATTACTGGATTGCAAAATAGACATGCCGCCAGTATCAGGTTATGAAGTTCCAAAACATCCCAGTAGAAGATATTGTCATCTCATCTTAATTGGTTTATCTAATCCCAGATAACTAAGTAGTTTTTCTACAGGGAAATACCTGCAGTAGATACTGAGTTTCTCCCCGACGAAGTGCACATCCTCTTGCATGGGCGAGAGATTGGGGGCAGATGCTACCTCTTCTGTATCCGTTCAAATAAGGGTCGGTGCAAGTGACCAGTGTCCGGCTAAATAATCCATTGGTTATAGTCGTAAATGAATTCACCGATTCAATTAGTCAGCGAAAAAGTGTGTAGGCTCACGCTTGCCATGAACAAGGCCTCGTTAGCCTAAGGTAGCAGAGTGAATCGTCATCTAAGCTTGAATCGCCATCAACGTGGCAGTCTTGTAACCATCTGAGCTGTTCTTCGGATTCGTTCGCTCGGTAGCAGCCAATTAAGGAGGGCGCTCACACTGTCATGTGCCTAAGCCCTGTACACTACAGTTCCTGTACAGTATGTCATGCATCTGTGAGTCTACGTCAGCAAAATCTTTTGGGAACATCAGATGGGCACGCTTTGAACAAAACGTATGCACGTGTGACCAGTGCATAATGAACCATGCCAAACATATTCGAATTCGTGATATATGACCGTACAATCGTAAGTTCAGGTTACGTGAACTATTACGGAACTCAAAGCAAGTAAACCCGGATGAAGCATCCTAATAGCTCAAAGCTCACTCGTTATCAAACTGAGCATTCAAATTCATCTTTCGGATAATGAGTGCCTTGACCTGGGAGGACCCCATAGCACACATTACAAGTAAACCCGGATGAAGCATCCTAATAGTTCAAAGCTCACTCGTTATTAAACTGAGCATTCAAACTCATCTTTCGGATAATGAGTGCCTTGGCCTGGGAGGATCCCATAGCACACATTGACTGAGTGTCAGCATAGACACAATGCTCAGTTGCTAATTGGACTGACAACTGTTCGGTAACACGATGAAGAAGGACAAATATTTCTTCGTAATTCCTGCTAATTTAGCTGACGACAACTTCTAAAGCTTTCTACTTTTGTTTCCGTGGGTTTGCGGAACCCTATCGTGACTCCATGACATGACAATTCAGAAAAACTAAGGAGTTGGTTACATGTAGAACACAAAGTTGACCGGAACTCGGGGACTGCGCGCACCTAATGAGCCCTAAGTAGGACGAAACCGGTTGTGGGCTGCCGAAGAGTTTTCAGCAACCTTGCGAATAGTTCCCTTTATGAAAATATACTGCGATATCTCGAATATCGTACCAACTGAAACACGAGGCGGCCTTTGTGCAGCACATTCAGTTGAAGAACACCATAAACGAGAGATTCATCTGTCTCCCGTGAAAACCAAATCGATTTGCAAATGAATGTGTTGGACGAAACTACGGATTCTTTGTGAAAAGGGACGCGTTGAAGCCCGCAAAAACCTCTTCTGCACAGAACTTGGGCGTAGAAGTGAATTACTTGTGGGCTGCCGAAGAGTTTTCAGCAACCTTGCGAATAGTTCCCTTTATGAAAATATACTGCGATATCTCGAATATCGTACCAACTGAAACACGAGGCGGCCTTTGTGCAGCACATTCAGTTGAAGAACACCATAAACGAGAGATTCATCTGTCTCCCGTGAAAACCAAATCGATTTGCAAATGAATGTGTTGGACGAAACTACGGATTCTTTGTGAAAAGGGACGCGTTGAAGCCCGCAAAAACCTCTTCTGCACAGAACTTGGGCGTAGCTTGAAGTGAATTACAAACCTTTTCCCCAAAACAAAAAGGAATCTATTTTAGCCTTCAGTTCCATTGTCAAGCTATAAGACCTTAAGCAGTAAGATGCACAAAGGGGGCAAAATGGTCGTCTTCCAATTGTTTCCAAGATTCAGTTGTTAGCATGGGAACTTGTCAATATGTGGACACCCGCACGCTTGCGCCAGATGAAGTATTATGTTGCGTCTGTCCTAGTTTCCTGGATCGTTATTGGTAAAACCGTGGGATTAGGACAATGATTGTAACACAGTGTCAGTACAATTTCCACGATCACCACTTGATGGAGGTTTTTATGGCCCCAAGATGGAAGTTTCTGTTTTCGAAATATCCAGTGTCCTGTGAGTTATTCCGAAGGAATAACAACTACGAAGGAACAACGTCATTTGAATGCAGACAGAATGCGAATTCGGTTTTTCTTGTCAATCACCACGGCAACATAAATGGAAGAGTGATGTTTGACAGTGAGACAGAATAAGATTCTTCACCAGCCACTTTTCAAGTGCAGCCTCCATGTTTCATTCCAGGTCAACACAATCGCATCTTTCTGTCTTATGTCTCTACCAGTAACACCGTAGGAAGAGCTTAGTCGGTCTCTGCCTCATTCCTTGGTAAATCTGAGGCATTGGAATGATGGCAAGTTTTTTTCGCCTGTATATTGTGGCTGAATGTCTTGTCTGCATTTTTGCATCTTCTGATAATTCGGCCTCTCCTCGCCTCTAAGGAAGACATATATGCATCCATTTTTGCGTTTTTGTGACCCGTAAATTTTGGTGCCCACGGGGCTTGTTCCAACAAACGAAACCGGCGATGATTCCTCAAGCTCGCGGTGTTTTCACATCTGGGACTGATACCTCCATCCTCAGACTATCTTTCCACATCTAAGGACCAATGTTCTGACTGGATGAAACTCATGCGAATTTGACTGGATAGCACTCACTTTCATTTAAGGATAGGATCCGACTTAGCGACAGCATTGTTGGCCGGAACTCCACTATTTACGTAATTGGTTTTTATTTTACTGAGCGATGCTGCCTTTTACCTCATAAGTGTCACGTGAATACTGGATAACCTTGGGTGGAATCCCATTACTTTCTTAGCCCCTTTCGGTGCTGGTCAGTTATGTACGGCTCCGAAATTAATTGAACTTTCGTTCTTACTTGGACTCCGATCACTCAAAGGTTTTATCAGGACGTACCTGGCGCCATGGTATCGGTGAGTTTCGGCCAACCTTACCCTAATACTCATCAGAAAAAATTTCGAACTGCGAATGTTAATCCAACCGCGCCCCAAGGCAGAATGTGAGTTGCAAATCTGCTGGAGTGATAGCAAGTAAGGAGCTATTTGGGACTGGTTTCAATCTGTTAGTTACGCGGTTTGCTTATGTCATCTGAGTTAACCTTTGAGCTTAATAACAGGTACAACTGCGCTTGGGAAACGTTCTAATCTTGGAAAGCATTGTTCTATCTTTGTTTTCTGGAATAGACAACGCATCCAGAATAGAAGTTCCACCCTTTATCTGAACTTTGGGGGGGCATGTTCACTAACACTTTGTTTCACTCACCATCTTCTTCTAAGGCACTCGTTCTTAAGTGGAGCGGATACTGTACTTGTGTTTTGATATGCAATTTCCTGGTCATTCCACAGATCTGTTTTGGTTTCACCGTTTCCAGCCGTCCCATCCATAGCGGGTGCATAAAATGCTACATTGCGTAAACAAGAGGGCAATTATCAACATTGCAACCTTGCTCAGTATACACTGACGTCAACCCAGGCAAGACGACGCCACTCTTGGAGCCGTGGGCAGTTAACCGCCCAACAAAAAAATTACGGGCACGCTCAACCCTCCCCCCACATGGCGATGGTGCGTGCTGATCCATTTGAACATACATTATAAAGGCTGAACGCTGAACTGGACCTTACACTCGATATGTCTTTTGCGACAAAGCGAGGATTTAAAAATTTTATATGAAGTGAATTCATAATTTCCATGAGACTCGGTCCACTTACTCCTCCATCAGAAATGCTTCTCCAAGAGCAATGATCTTCCTAATGTTGGTCTTTACGAAAAAAATCAATAGCGTTTGTCTGGATCTCTAGAATATGGCGTTCGAAGTGGGTTCCTTGGTGCAGCTGGTTGCATTTTACAAGTTTCCATCGACTGATGTCTCAGATAACTGAAAAGTTCCAGTATGACCAGCGTTGCGAAAACTTTACGAAGACAAAAATTTAGGGTCTACAAAACTGCCGCTACATTAGCACACCTGCTGCAATTCGCTAGTGATAGTTCCGCTTCAATTATATTTATTCGGAATGATGCCAGGGTGTGCGCCAAAGAAGGTTGTGGAATTAAAAGGCTAAACTAGCAACGAATCGGTCCGCTGTGTAACAAAGTTGCTGAGTTTCCGAACGCGTAATACGCAGATGTGCTTTGGTAAAATAAGAGGGCGATTGGGACAAATTAAACGAGCGGTACCACAAACTACCAAGGATAACTGAGCACTCGCCATATGAGTAGGGTTATCGACCTAACTGACAACGGTTGCCTCTAAGGAGGAATGATGGACCATAAAGCAGCGCGCTTTCCGTATTTCAGCCACAATGTTTAGAGAAGCACATTTTCTTGCCGCCACATGAACAAGCAATCTTCCAGACGACTCGTGGGAGTGTAGATAAGTTGATTTAAAGGTTGAATGTATGCTGAATTTGAGCTTGCTCACAAATTATTGATCCCTTTTGGACAGAAAACAGAAAAACAAACTGGTTGTTCTGTTAAATGTAATTCACGGAATGCCCATCCGTTAGCATCCTTGTCCTGTGACGTAAAGTGCTATATCGAATATAACTTCCTCAGTAAACAGCAATATTGCGTGATGGGCGATTAAGTCGAACGCAATGCGACATCTTTTACGGCAGATGTAACAAAAAAAGAGCCGGGAGAGAGAGAGAGAGGAACACCCCAATTTTAGGATCGCTGTTGTTGTTGTTGTTGAGGATGATGATGTTGACTATTTCCGGAAACTGTGAGCGAATTGGTTTCTTCGGAAAAGTCTCCTAAATAATAAGAAATAGTCAAGTTACCGATACTTCTGACATTTTGGCTTCATTGTAGAAGATAAATACAAATGCCGCTCCTTATTCTGATAGAACACCACGTCCCTTTTTTTTAGTGTAAACGAGTTTGGGAGTTCTGAGAGGTTCCGTATCGAACAACAATATGAGATTGGAATGTAGGTTAGGTACTTATGAATAGCCCACTTGAGTGATCTTGAGGGGAAGTTATGAGCATTTTCATCTTTCTACCAATTGTCTGAATCAAAGTCTTTGGAAGAAACACGCGTCTCTATAATTCAAACTGCAGGAAATAAATTTCACCAAAACCAAGTTCTGGTTCTGCGGATGACTGCCCATCTCAGTCTTGAATGGTAGGTCCTTTCAGCTATCGTGTATACCACAGAGTTGACCATCACGCTGAACAGTTAACAATCCAATGCAACAAACCAATGCAAAAATATTCAGCGGCGCTGAGTGACTGTACCTGTGCTGACATGAACAAATTGGTAGAACTGCATCAGAAGCTTTTTAAAAAGTAGCCAGGGGGTTCATCCCGTGAACCCGGTTCAATTTGCACTGAAGAGTTGAGAAGCAGTCTGGAGTGATTCTCGCCCTTCTCTTTAGGTGTTTCCTGAGCAGTACGCGCATATTGTCGGTTGTCAGATCGAAGCCACTAAGAATACTTGGAATCAGATTACTTATCAAAGAAAGCCCCGGTTTTTCGAGCCGACATAATACTTGCACTAAAATCAAGAAATTCACTGTGTTGAGCAAAAGGAAAATGCTTTTTCAGCAACCTTGTGAGTTGTTTCCTCCATACAAATGCCTTAATGTTTTGAATAAGAGCGAGTTTCTGGTCTAGGTGTGGTGCGCAAGTGTGGTTGGTGGTCACGTGGCGCCGTGAGAACTGTTAGCCAAAGGGGCTCACGACCAATCGTGCTGCAATCATTTAACCTGTCCCAGTGGGGTCTAATCAAATATTTCTGTATTATTTTATAATTCTGCATCTGTGGGTTTGATGCGTATCATATTCTCCATCAGGTAGACTAAAAATTAGGAATGCTCTCAAGTAGTCATCGCATGTGCAATGAGGAGGATTCACTTTGATTACTGTTCACTATTGGAGCAAGTGTAGATTGTAGCTGCATAGTGACAGGGTAAACGATAAAAATTTCTATGACAAGTCAAATGCGGCCAACCTTGCTGGGTCAAATTGAGAAAATTCAATCAAACCAAGTGTGGTGGACTCTTTTCCAGAAAGGCATCTTGGATAAGCCGAGTTGACACGTGACTATGTGGTTCTCAATCCACGTGGGATCATTAGCAGGGGGGGGGGGGAAAAGTTCATAGAATCCCTGGTACACAACTATCGCAGCGCCAGCTCATCCACACAGACGGACAGAAACTGCAGACGACGTTCAAGAGGGATCGCCAAGTGGACCGAACCAGAAGAAATAGACCCTAGGCTGAACCCAGACCCATTTGGGCTACTCCACCGGCCCAACATTTGGTGGCCCACCCCAACACACAAAATCCGTTGGCCGACACCTAACATAGAGTTAACTTGACTTAGCTGATTGGTTCCCTTTCTGCCTTAAATCTCGACCAACCTCGGAACCTAGTCACTTGGCCTGACGAAGCTTTTGTGTCAAAACCGAAACCTTGCCCAGCAATAAATCTACCGATTGCTACCAAAATTTTACGAAAACGATGACTACTCGATCGGTTCTAAGCATTTCCACCTGTTTGACGTTTTGCTCCGTTTAACATTGAAATTTCTCTCTAGGTATGCGCTGCAGCTGGCCGTGCATATTTTTGATGGGTCGCCCAGTGTACGCTTATGAACACGTTGTCGACCTAAACGGGTATTTAAAATTACACAGCATTCCGTTTCAGGGATAATGAGTACCGACCGTCTAAATCAGTTGTTTATCCGGTTGCGGTCGGACGAACCAACTCAGGAAGTCCTTCGCCAACAACGAAGGAGGGGTCAATTCAGAGGCTGTTCACGGTCATAATATTTAGACTCTGTTGCCCCGATGGTTGGGCGTCTGTCCGGGCAACAGTGACTGCATCCGCCGTGTTCGAATGCGGAACTTCAGACTCCAGAGAAGCGTACTAACTTCTCATTGAGAATTTCTAACCCAGCAGTTCTTTCCGCGGTGTCCCCATTGGTTACCGGACGACAAATACTGTCTTGAAGTGATACACACATAAAAATGATTTGAATACTACCTCCATTACACTTCAACTTAAGCTGCCCATGTAATTAGTGCCCTCGACAGAGATTTTGTCAAGTTACATGAATGATCTTTTCCTTCAACTGCCTACAACCTGGATTCCAATTTAAATCACATTTCCGGGCCACATTGTAGTCGTTAACATCTTTGAGCACAGTTGTTCAAAACGTCAAAATAAGATTAGTAATAAAGCTACCACGGTTCCTTAAACGCCCCGTCGGAAACGTCCTGTTGCGGATCGATTAGAATGTAGAACAACTGTCACATCTCTGTCTCTCATGGTAAGATCCTCAAATAAGTTTCACATAACCTGACCCATTGGATGCAAGTGTGGCAGTGTTATTAAGAGACATGTAAAGTGTACTTGGGGACATTATCCTGAAATATAATTCTTTCATTTCGCGTTTGTTTTTGAGGGGATGGGTGTGTGAGAATTCGGATCATATTCTTGGAACTGAACGGTAGGAACTGATTTTGAGCACCGCAAAAGAGAGATATCTTTAAAAGAGAGATATCTAAAGTCAAAGAACATGGATGGTTCTGTCTAATACGTTTATTTTCAGAACAAGATTTTTCAAAGCACCAGCCTCTTCTGTGAACCAAATAGCAGGCCGCTGTCCTTGTTCGTGGGCTGATTTTCATCCGACCTGTCTCTTGTAAGATCACGGTAACTTAAGGAAATAGAAGGCGGCTGTAGCAACAGCATAATACACAGTTAATTTTCCGGTAATATTGTTTCTTAAAAACAGCAGAATGCCAATAAATAGTTTCCCAAAAAGTTCGATTAATAGCTATTCACTTGTTATATGCGGAGCAAGAAACCGTGAGGTTGCAGGACCTGAAGACGAACATAGATGTACATAATTCCACATAATGTAACAGTGCTGTAAATAGATGTTATTGGCTGCAAGATAAAACTTTGTTGTGTAACCGGTAGGTGCAATTCCAGAAGGAAATGGCAGTTGGCGGATGAGTTAGGTGGAAAATAATTTTCGGCTATCTTTAACTGACGACATGAGGTTGCAGAATGAGGGGTGGCAGAGGACTTAATCGGAGTTCAGGTTTATGATGGTTTAAAGAAGAACAAAAGCAAGTCCGACAGTGAATAGATAAAACTCGCTGGCAGCACGAATAAGCCCGTTGTTGTGATGGTTAAAACTTCAACATCCATTCCTCAGATTCCAAATTAGGAATTCGATTCTGACGTCTAGCGAAAAAGTGCACACCCGGGAACAGACACAGACAGCGTTGGTAAGAAAATGGCTACAAGGGTAGAGAAGCGGCTAGAACAATCATCAAGAACAACTGGAGATAAACAGAATTCCAAGTCAGCAGAGAAAGACAAGGATCACGTAACCAAGAAAGGCATTAAAGTGAACGTTTGTAAAATTGTACTTTTCAATAGGATTCAAATTATACAGAGGAAGGGACGGTGATTATCATCAGTTCGGAGGTGAAAAGAACGTTATGGGGAATCCGTAAAAACCAGACTACAGAAGAGAACTTAGGAGTAATCTGCTGAAATGAATGGCAAAATGATTAAGCTGGAAAGATATTCAGTATATCGAAGTACGTCTCCCTTTATCTCATAAAAAACTGAAAACCCTGAACAGCCATTCTCGGGACCAATCATGTAGCCCTAGTAAACTTAATCCGTACTTGAGCACCAGATTTTATGCATGTTGCGTACAAACTCATGCCTAACTTGAATGGTTTTGGATGTTCAGCTGAAGTTTACTTGGATCTGGTGTTAAATCACTTCGGTATCTGGAGTAATTTTCTATTTGAAACATGGGACTTCATACCACGTACCCATCTGAAGAATGGTATAAGCGAAAGGGGTTTCAATTGCGTCTCTCGTTATCGGCCATTCAAGTTGCAAATGAGTGTTCTTTGCAACATGCTCACAATGCACTGTTTAGAATGAGCTTGACGGAAACTCGAGGACTAGATCCACCTGTTGAGCTTCAATAAAGACAAAACAAGTAGTGGTCTGTCCAATAAACTGCACTTGAAAGACAGATCAATTCTGTTTTGCAAAGTAACACCAGCTCCTTCGAAGTCCGTAAGACAGACTAGCTGATATTGAAAGAAATTTGGAGAAAGATTTTGAGGACGGGCATCTTGAATTGAAATGCAACTTCAGTTTGTATTGCAAGTCAAGTGGCCTAGGCGACCCAACATAACTAGATATAACTTCGTTAATGGTCAACTTCTGCCTTTCCACTCTTCCATCTTAACATCAGTCAGGTTTCTTGAAAAAAGTTCTGTTCCATTCCAATTAAGCAGTAAAATATGGATTTTTAAAAGCGAGGCTCTAGTGGCACTTTTTGGTACTTTCAGGAAATAAAAAGTACAAGCAACATGACTGAAATTTGTTTGCGGCCCAAACCCTGATAAACAACGATTGAGACCGTTTTAGGACGATCATTATCGCTTCTAAGTCAACATATTTGTGGTTCGACGTCTTTCTACACTTTTCCTTATTCAGCTACCCCGGCAGTTCTTTTAGGATCTCTCCAAGTCTAAATCTGGATAGAAACCTGAGTCGTCCCTTTTAAATTCTTCTAGTGACCCAGCGCCAGTTCTGCACGAGACGCAAAGCGATGGAAGCATTATAACTATGCTTTTTGCATGTTTAGACTCCCGGTATTTTTCAAAACGATTCGGAAAAATTATCGACCAAATCTAAAACACAAAGGGTCTCCAGAAAAATATAGAGACAAGTTGGTGTCCATTTCAGGGTTCTTGATTTTCATGCTGGAATTAGCTTACCAGTTCGGCTACCACAATCTGGCAGTGTTTATATATCAACTCCCAGGCACCGTGATTCTCTGGCCAGTTTGGTCAAGAAAATCGGAGCCATATGATTGCGGAACGAATCCGTTTTCTGCACTTTCATCCGTCGCAAAAATTGCTAGCCACTGTTAATAAACAGTACAGTACATTTGGCATCATTTTTACAAGTTCAGAACAACGTCGTCAATAAACAAACACAAGGCGATTTCAGAGTAAGCGTCAGGTAAGATGAGCTTAAAACGATTGTTCCCTATGGTCCCAAAGAGGGTACAGTATATGTAAGTATTTGCCTCGGGCTAAAACATAGAACAGACTTACAACGTAAGAGTCGTGCTTACAGACACTTTGATCGAAATTCAACCACTAGTCCTTCGACTTTCATCGGAAATGACAGATCCATGATATTTCAGAAAGTGCATGACCTGTGAACGAAGAAGCTAGGATGGCATTTCAGAGTGATGATGAATGGAGTAGAATGAATACCAAGAAAATGATCAAATTTGAAGGATTACAAACGAAGTTGAGCCCAATGAGGACAAAGTAGGATGTAGCTGGGCTATTTTTCTTCTGTTTGATGTGCTGCGGCTCCTATCAGTTCTGTCGATGTTTGTCACCGAAACTGCAGGCCATTTGGCGAATGCAGTAATTGGTAGATCTGTACTCAGATATTGATTATTCCTTCAGTTGCTAACTAGAGAGTCCAGAATTGACGTAAGTCTGTCTTGAGGCCATTATCAAGATCTACTACTATGAAAGCGGTGCGGTACGAGATGAACTGTGGAAGGATTCAGTGTTTGCACTCCTTGCATTAACCGGTGACCATCGATCGGGTCAGTTTTGACGGAATGAATATCTTATAACAACAAGACCATTTTGAATATAATTATAAGATAATTCGAACACCAATCAGGAGTTTAGTTCTAGTGATTTGGCACCCGGTCTCAGCCGAATTCCCTACCTCAATTTGCTTGCTAGACTACAGATTGCCGATTAAACACAAGCTTCATCAAACAGATAAAAATTCCATGTAAATAACGATCTAATTATAACCTTATCTTCTTGTCCAATGGTCTCGCGTCTTCTCAAACCAGCGGCACACATTTTTAAGTGTTTGGTTTTGAGGAAAATAAAAAACAATCATAATTTGTTCACTAGCGTAAAAACGAATTTTCGCATTCACCCAGGAAATGCTGTCGCTCAACTATGGGTTTTCTTCCTGACTGAGCCTAGCGTTTTTCTCCCACTGAAGTGATGACCCTGTTCAGCGATAAGGTATGAATTGTGGATAAAAGTAATGCTGGGGGAGGGGGGCATAATAACACTTATCCGTGTTTGTTTTGGGACACTGTTCTGATCGGCAAGGATCCATTAACCAAAGTGTTGTGTAGCAGAATGCCCCAGTTCAGGTCAAATCGATTCACATTAGATTAGCCGAAGCAATTCATCGTGGAAGTGAAGGATGATTGACATAATTACAGCGCTCGTGTAAGCATTTCCGCTTGGTATGCAACCAAATCCCCGTCCCTGTAGCTGAAACGGTTCCAGAAGCAAGAATATGATACGAATACAAGTTGATTGAAAGTTTCCATAGTGTTCATTCAACCGTTAAATTGATGTAAGAAACATTTTGACTGGGGTGTAATAACTTGCATGGCTAATTGTATCTTAGGCACCAAAAACTACGGAAGCTACGTTTGGTTACATCTAAAGGAAAGCAATTTCCTGTCTGAAATATTTTTACAAAGTGGGGGAATATTATTAACATAAGGAAGTAGAAACATGATTGGTTAGATATCAGGAACTGGTGTTGTGCCACAAACCCATAACAGTTGAAAACGGGTGGTGTACTTTCGGCGAAATTCACTCAACTGTATACGGAAGAAGTAAATATTCCTATATGCTCAGAATCAACCCATGCGTAGTTTGAGACAGACTACAATCAAACATTAGGACGCCATGCAATCTCATTTGAAAATCCGTTGGATAACATTTTTTGCGGATCCCAGAAATCCACAGAAGACAAGCCCCTTAAACCGCAATTTAGGCTCCCATGCGATAATCGGTCATTTCACCGCATTGCCCAAAGTTTTACTTGGCGCATGCAAGCTTTGTCGCTTACGTGATTGCCAGCACACGTACAGATGCCGCCCGAAGTTTGTATAACAGCAGGCCTGATGAAACCTGTGAGAGTAAGTGAGACAGCAAGAAAAGAAAAGTATAGAGTTCATCTGGCCCCATTAGGTTTAACAAGACAACGGTAGACATTGTAGCGGGCCAGAGCCTGGTCAAAATACACCATACCTTAGATCCTACTGGATTTTTTCGTGCAAGTTACAGAACACAGCCATTCCTGGCAAAGACAACGCTGCATGGTCCCCGTTATGCACTTTTAGAAACCATCCATAAACTAACATACACATACACACACACGCACCCCCGCCTACACACCATCCTTCTTGCGCCGTCCGAAACCCATGATGAATCTGAGCCGAGTGTATAATCCAATCGTTGATGCTGAATAGTGTCTCCAACTTCAGGGAAATTGAATCCCTGAGGATGGTGGATTTGGGTACTCGAAATGGAATTCGGATTCCCGGAGGCTGGCTGAACACTTGGCAAAGCAATTGATACGAAGGAAATTAGTTAGCTGTGGGGACAGGTAGTGGTTTTGAAGAGATAGAAATGTAGTTATAAGCCATGGAAAAGTGTTCGGCAACATTTCTGGGCTCGGTTGCCATGCCAATAGAATGAAGCATGGGTGCTGAGATTCCTTCTGGTTGCCAAAGCCTAGACGAGAGCTGTCGAGACTCCACGAAACTTCCGGTCAACGGGTTCGTACACCAACCACAACACATGCCTAACACAGGAGCCAAGAGTGCAGAGATGCTTTAGTTTTAAGACTTCTGACTAAATCTGATCGCTATGTAACGCTGAGACCTTGTTCTACTCCAAAGAATAAGCGGAAGAGATGAAAAACGAATAGTGCACAGCTGGTGAGCACGGATAGATGAAGGGAAGTGACTGGAAAATTTGGAACTGTGATGCTCTTTACTTACGATGATGAATTCTCGGTGTACTCGGTCATTTGAGAACTTCGGGCTCTTTCTAGAAGTAACTACGGGCAATGGCTCAGCACAAATATACGTAAACTTATTCACATCCACATCACTCTAGCTTAAACAGCGCTCCCTTTGTCCTGACGTAGTAATTTTGGTGGGTATACACCAAAGACTGGAGGTAATGACCTCGAGTTTCGCTCTTCCTAGACCTCATCATGAGGGCTTATCATTGGGTCTGTCGGAGGCCGACCCCCAGATGTCTGCAATGCAAGGCAAGCAGGTTACCATTACCACACTACACTACACCCTGGATACACCTGAATTCTGTGGTCTAACAGGCGATAGTTTTCACTCTTGTGAGATTTCACTGGCTCACCCGATGCCTAGAACGACGACCCAGTAACTGTCCTGGTTTTGTCAACCGACTGTCAGGAACTTCCAGTCAGACAGTGAAATTCCAGTTTGACTCTTCAACCATTTGATCCGGACTCACCAAAATAATAACTCCAGGACAGGAGGAGGGCTACTCATACGGGACTGATTTGAGCATGAATTTTACGAATACCGCAACCGTTTATAACTTAAACATAGGTCAGCCAATGTTTTCCGAAACAAACTAATTCTTCTGAGCCTGAAATTCGTGAATATTCTGTATGCGAAAGCGTATCGGATAGCTTACCAAAGGTAGTCAAACCCAAAATTGCCTTTCACGAAATTTTCCTACCACGTCTCTACGGTTTGCGTCTCGATAGCCAAGACAACGGATTCACAGTGAATAGCTTGTGCTTAACTCAATGTCTGTAACCTATCCCAACAGAATTCTCATCCAAGTTGATGGTATTCCAAAGTTGCCACTTTCACAGGGTTGAAATATGTCGGGACTGGAAACAAATTTCCGGTTCACTCGTAGAGCGGGAACTTCTACAGAATCATCGCTTCGACGAATGTGAATGTCACTATGGCGATTAGCAGTTGTCGTCCGCCAAAACTAACACATCAGACGGCTGACAGCTTTCTGTCTCAGAATGGAAGTGTTTCCTGTTTCGAAACTTACCGTTGAACATTTTGGGACAAGCGAAACGGCTCTATGAAGGCCATTTTTTCAGAATTCATCATATTGGGAACATGTAATTTGAAAAAAAAATTAACTCAGTGGAAGCTAAGTTTTATAAAATTGCGCTGGAACCCACTTTTGATGGGTAATATTTTTATCTTTCAGCAGCCTTATTGATGCTTTGTGATGATGAGACAAGGAGACAGGAACTGAATGTGTACAGATACCCACTTCAGGGTGACAACATAAATGTCTGTTAGACAGAACACTCTTTTTGTTTGTATGGTGTCAATATGAACGTATATATTAGTGTATTCAGTAAATACTAGTCGATACTTACAGGGTGGGGTAAAGAGGCCCGTGAAATGAGTCAGCTGATGTCTATAGATAATCGGTGTTCCGCTGAGTGTGACCCAACCGATTTAGGTATTTGTTAGCAGATGAGTACGGATGGTCTTTGAACCAACGCACTGACCCATTACTAAGATGATTTGCACAAATGACGGGGCTGATCTACAACTTTAGTTCGTTTGCTGTATTGTATTTTAGACAGTCGCCTGTCGAAAGTTGACTGGAGAGTACTCAGAAATGCGTCCATGCAAGCTATATTACGTAGTCCAAAGAAAGTGTCATTAATACTGCAGACAAAAACGTGTACAACGAATACGACTGTTAGCCTAAAGGTATTACGTGTTGGGATTTTAGGGTTTATGTGTCTCCTCAAATACACAAGGTCAAACTGTGACCGGAAACTGAAAGAATGCCACGCAACACCTATCGGCCGAGTTCCCAATGCTAGCAAGTATCACCAGGTTTGAAACGTAAGCAAGTTTTAAAGGGGCGCAAGCCATGGACTGCTGAGTTGGTTAGGCCTGATTTCAGATCTGATCAATGTGGATCATCCTTTACATATTGGGTATATGCAGTTTGCCCCGAAAAACCTGGGACTTTCAAGTGGAAATGCAGCCTCTCTGTACAGCACACATGTCACCAAACAAAAATGGTGAACCAGCTGTCGTGGTTTTTTATTGATTTTGTATTGAAGCGTGTTCAAACTTAACCTAATGCATTATTTTAAGACACACATTTCAACTTTAATTTTGTTTTTCCGTCACGACTCTTGACGCAGTCTCTGAGGAAATCATTGTGGAAAAATCTTTCCTCCCTCAAGAGTTTTACGGTCTTCGAGGACGCGTTTACTGAGTACATAAAGGGCGGTTACCTATTGTACAATGAGCAAGAATAGCAAAAACGCTATATTTCGCCATCATCGACCGATGGTGTCCCCGCTCTGAGAAACGCAAGCAAAACTCGGACAATCTGAGAAAGTTCGAAAGCTAAACGAATCTACTAATATCAAGCAGCGGAAGAAGCACTTGCTCTACAGACCGGTTTACGTATGAAGGTTGAAAGCCCACGTTGCGGTTACCTGCTACATCTTCAAAATATAAGATGAGTAAATTTTTCTATGATTGCAAACTAGTCAACTGACAGCAAACTAGTCAACTGACAGCAAACCGTAGAAGAGTTTAAACATCTGTAGCTTGTTGCTAATGGACAAAAAGTGGTCGTTGGATGTCTAGGAAACTGTAGCCGATGATTTCGGGATGGTCCCCGCTGCCCACTACGTAAACAGATGCAAGTGCCAGTGTACTTTTTCAGGTCGGTCCTTGATAGTCGGGTTGTTAGAGGAGCCTCGAGAACACGGACGGGTACTGATGTAGGTATCAGTAACACGCACTTCAGCCAAATATACTCATCAGGAAAACGCACTCAGCGCAGAATTTGGTATTGAGAGAATGGTATTCCGGAAGAAGTAACTTCTACTCACCGGGAAATACTAAGTCTAATTAGATGTCCGAATGGATGAGCATGAAAGAATATTATTGAACAAAAGTCCAATCACTGGAAACTTAGTAGATGCATTCACCGCGGAAGCAATCATTTCCCGTTGTCGG
Source organism: Opisthorchis viverrini (assembly GCF_000715545.1). NCBI lineage: Eukaryota > Metazoa > Platyhelminthes > Trematoda > Opisthorchiida > Opisthorchiidae > Opisthorchis > Opisthorchis viverrini. The sequence goes on along the minus strand of NW_008751994.1, from coordinate 409,383 downwards.
GGTTTCTCAAGGGGAGGGTTGTATTCAAAATCATCATCTAACCAACACAACGTTCAGAACACCTTAAGCAAGTTGGCTTCCCCGATTTTAACGTCCCTGTACATCCAGTAACTTGTCAACCAGTCGGACCTGTAAGATGCCCTGTAAACTGACGGAGCGTAGTGCTGATTGTTCTACCAAAACGGGAACATTTTATTTCCAAAGGTTGATGTACCTATCTGTCTTGGGGTATTACAAAGTTCTCGAGTAAGGGTGAGACTTAGGTGACCTGATGTAATAGCCATTTCTATCCGGAAAGGCTCGCTTCCAAATGTGCCTGTTAGGCTCCTTAGCTGGCTGTTTACCAAACAATGTCCACGAGCCAGCCACATGAGCTGTGTTCGAAGGAAAATAGTAGCTCTGCTGTGCAAGCTCTAATCAGTTTGACTTTTCGCCAGGGACTATTGCATATGGGGTGTTCATTGTAAATATATTTTGGTAGTGAGTAAATGGAGAGCAACAGAAGTTCGGTATATATGAAGGCTGCTATCCTATTGGGTTTTGTCGAAAGGTCAACGCTGTAGTAAGGGCTCTTACAAAAGTCTGCTTACCAGTATGTCATCAGCGCGCTCCGCGGGGTCAAAGCTATGAATCTCAAATGTGCTACTGCTGACGTCGTATGCATTATAGCATTTCTCCCAGAACAAAAATCTCTGGTGAGATGGCACTCCAAAGGCAGACTAAAATCCTCTTTCACTGTGGCATCGTCTCTTCATGCTGAGAAGGGAACTGGACTATATAATTTGTATTGGTTAATTGCAAGCAACTCATGGAACATGCTCACATTTTTGTCTGAATATTTTATTGGTGAAAAATGGTTTGAACGTAATTTTACAGCCAGATAAAAACCAGATCCAAAAAATTTCTTTTATTACTCAGATGTTATCCTCTGGAGAGATAGTCCTCAAGAATAATGAGCCTCCAGAACCGAACAATTTTCTTGGTCTCTCGAACTGGGTTTTAGTACGAAATCAATCCTTATAGAAAACAATCTCAAAGATAAATTCTCCTAGTGGCTTTGCCTAAAGTGTATAAATACCTAAAGTTAAAGGTGCAACGGGAAATTTAGGGCCACAGTACACAGTTTCACTGGTCGAATGAATACTGTCAGCCTGTAAAGCTGGGCCATAGATAGCCCAGAAAATTGGCTCAGTACACTCCTAGTACGTACTAGGACCTAGTACTTTAGGTCCTGATAATGTGATTATAGGTGAGCACAGTGTTGATTTGTTCCTTGCCTTGATATAAATAGGCCGTCTGTGTATACTCTTCTCGGTGTGGCTTTGATTCTATGCGGTACTGAGATGTCCACATTTTGAAGCCGGAGTTTGTGTGATCGGAGGTTTCCATCACACAGGCATCATTTTTGAAAACCTACCTAATTCCGGTTTCAAATATATCATCATGAGGTATAGACTAGCCGTCGAAACTCGGATTGGATAAAACTTAGGGACGGTATCATTTCTGTTAGTGAACAGATAGTTTCCAGGTCTCTGTCATCTGCTTGAGAGCTGCTAGACTAGCGTATAACACTACCGGACAATATATTTTGATTACAAAGTTTGGCCCTGAGGCTTGTACTGCGACGACGATAGTTTAATGCCAGGAAGACAGAGTGGGGTAGCTAGTAAACGTCTAAAAAGCCAAAACGACGTTGATAAATATCTTTAGAAAATCACAATAGAGTAGCGACCTGACAAGTTAGCAGGTCTAGGTTCATGTAAGGGTACCATCGAGCCTATGAGAGTGCGTGAGCTGCTGGGATGTCTTTTCGTTCTTTATGACCCAGTAAGAAGCCTTTTTGACGCCACAAGTCCTGGCCTCGAGATTCGTTTATTCAGTTCGTCTGTTACACTACTGTCGGAGCTGATGAAACGTTCTAGATATCAATAGTGTCCCACAACCTCCGGTGTCTTTGCTTTGATATTTAGAGGCATGTCCCGAAGACTGAACGCCCTGCAATATGACTTCGCACCTTATGGGCGCGAAACACAGTTTTAAGGACTGAGTGTCAGTGGATAGTTTTTCCACTGATGCTTGCGTTATCTGCTCTGCAGAGATGTGGACAGTGTCGTCTGCATCATCCAGGTGAGATGTGCGCTGCTGATGATTCCCAACAAGAATGAAGCATGATGAATGTTGTCACTAACCATTTGTGAAGTCTTCAAAGTTTCATTACTCTGCTCACAGATCGACGGGTAAATCCTTGTCCAGCAGAGCCGAGCCAATGGAAAATTGAAGACCCCATTGTTCGTGCCTATCAAAATCATTATTCTCTCTTGTGTTATATATCAACAAAATACTGACTAAGTGTGCGATGAAACAAAACGAAATAAAAGGGGACTACTTCGCAAAAACTGAACTGCGACATCCTGTGATGAATGCATTATTTCGTAGCTGTAATTATTCAGCACTGTCGTTGATTTTGTATAAATCTGGACCAACTCTGTTGGGCCAACTAACATTCCATTTGCATAAGGAGTTTGATTCGCACATCTATGAAAGCATTTGAATCCCTCGGGGGTAGGTGGGCTTTCTAGTTTGCCTCGCGATTTCATAGCACAGTTTTCGGCCTTGAATTAAAAGCTGTCCAAATTCCTGATCATCAGATAAACAAAATACGTTCATTTAATGAATGTCAATATTTGACTCTTTTGCTGTGAAAAAATGGTAACAGCAGGATGAATTCAGTGAAAGCGCCAGGAATCGTAGCACAGCTTATGAATGTATTCTCAATTCAGTAGTTCGAGCAATAGTTTGGAAGGATAGGAAAAATTAAAGCTGAAATGCTAATCGCGAGAGGCTAAGTTGAAAGCAGCTGAAAGCAATTTGCTATATGTCCAAACGTCTTCCCAGTTTATCTCCTAAATGACGCACATCGGATGAATAAGGCAAGACAGCACTGATTGAGCGGCCCTATATCTTAACAAGCTTAACAAGAGGGTCAGAATTTGGTGAGTTTTGTGGAACCACGGAAGGCGTGTGGACGTTTCTGGGCGATTCTTCCTCCGGGCACTACACTTACGGAATTATGTGACACAAAATGAAGTGGACTCTAAAAAGTTGTGTGCGGTGGACATTTTTAGCTGCTACTGAAGGAAGTCAGATTCCATAAACAAACCATGCTTATCCTCAACCTGCAAAACAGCTTCCCTATATGAGACAAATCTATGGTCGTATACTGCTGCCGGACGACTAGGCGCTCAGAAGAACGGATTAGAGAGTATCATCTGTTCTGGCTTGTGGTGTATTTGGTCAAAACCCAGCAGCTAGTGAATTATGCCCAAAAGAGTCTAGGGAATTCATGAAAAATGGTGGAACAAAGAACCTCAGCTTCAGATATCAGGTTAGGGGGACGAGAGGGCTCAGCGATTAGAGTGCGGGTTTCCTGACCGAAAGATCCTTGATTCGAACCCGACCTCTGTCTCTCGACTTCCCGTGTTCAGGCTTGGGCAATCTGGCAGTATCCAAGCCTTCGTGCTTCCTTCGGGTGGTATGGCAGCTAGGTACTGAAATGAACTCTTTTTTATCAGGCTAAAAAAATTTGTTGGCTTTGTGCAAAAGACCTGCTTGCACATACCAATCTTGGTGTAGCACTGAACTAGCAATCCGAGTCCCTCCAAAGTCTAGTCATAGTGGGTGACGCCCGCTGACTACCATTCTGGGGTTAAAACATACTGACAAAGACTCACTGGAATTCAAAACGAATTTCTTAGCCAAAGGTTACACAATTAGCCTTGCAGTACCTAGTGGTTTTTATTGATCTTATTGCAAGTGTCCTTGCAAGTGATCTTACTGCAACGAACGCATGGAGGCACTTTCTATCGGACGCCTTTTCCATGTGACAGTCAGACTGACGTTTAGACTAGATCCAGCCGAGACACCCTCTGCCAAAGTTCCGGAAAAGTTTGAACGACTAAATGCTTTGTTGATATTTGAGATACTATCGTAACTGCAGCACGTACACATCGATAACTTGTTTGCTTTCCCCATACAGTTCAGATGTTTTTAGACTGGGATAGTAGTACCTCACACATTATAATACAGGACTACGTAAAGCAACAGTGTGAATGTCTTTCTAAAGTTCTCTACTAATTATTATGATTTCAACAGTCACCACTCTGTTAGAACCAACAAAGCGCAGGTAGCCGAAGTGTCAATAGTTGACTAACAAAATTACTTGTAGTTATATGACTAACTGGAACAGTGAGATTCTCGAGGTTGGGAAATTTGGTTCGGACTGCTTCACTGGAACTTATGAGAGAGAGTTATCAAGTCCTACCAGATTAGCGTCAGGTCGTTGCCACTGTTCATCGCCCTCGTTTGCAAAATGGAGAACCATATATATATGGATATGATATGATGAGTCGTCTTGTCACTTTCTGAAGGGGAGGAACTTACGCATTAATTTAATGAATTCTGGGCTCCAAAATGACACCTGACCGACTGTGACGAGAGTTTGATCTAGGAAGCGGCTTAAGGTAAGCAAAGAATAACAGTAAGAACAGAACGATCACAAACCAATGTTTTTTGGGTATCCGGATTATATCAACTTCCGGCCTACTATGATTGTCACACAGAAGACCAGCTGATGGCAATGGGAGGCAGCAATTGTCACTTGTTGATTCATTAGACTGAAGTATTGCGAATCAACGCGTACTCAAGTGGACATGTGTCACGTGGGGCAGCGTCCACAATAGCTCATTTTGTATAGCGCTCACTCGGCAGGTCAGGAGTTCTACCCCCGCCCACCCCAATAGCTGCCTCTTAGGTTGCATTGTGTCCGCCTCTGTCCAATTCAAGAGGCACCACGTCTCCATCTCTGAAGCTGTAGGGGAACTTGACTCCCGATTTTTGTCAACAATGCCACTCAAGATTGTGGAAGAGCACGTAATCTAAATGCAAGAGGTGTGGGCGTCACCACTGAAGGCCATTTTGTCAATACCTGCGTAAAGAGCAGGTGATTCGGGATTCAGCAGTTGCCCAACCTAGCTAATCCCAACGACAGATTTTGCGAACTACACCCTTCTCTTCCCCACCACTTACATGCGTTCGACAACATACTGCGAGGTGAGGTTTATTCATTACTCAGCCAGTTCAGAGAGGTGATGTATCAATGTTTTTCTGCTTCCGGCGATGAGTTGGATTGGGTCCATCAGCCTAAAAATATTTCGGAATTCCTTTTGTGAAGGGCAAATCCAAAAATAAAATCCATCACAGACGGACAAAGAAACAATTTCTCGGTCCCTTTATGTTTTCAACGGTTGTCCGTCTCCTCGCTTTGATGTCCAAGTGCTCCGTTATTTGGTCTGTTTCCAATCCAACCGCGCAACTTATGATCTCCTTTGAGCTTCAGTGACCAGTGTGAACACCTCGAAAGCATCCCGTCTTGCTGTCAAGCCTTAGTTTGAATGTATTGTCGAGCACTTTTTCTAAATCATTTGAAGACACCAAACAACCGCCTAATGTGTTTTGAATGAGTATACTTACGTGAGGTACATTAACAGTAGAACTAGCACAGAAATAATGGATTCTCGGCTCAGTCCAATCTACAAATTTTTGCAGCATGGTTCTCTCCAAATAATTTACAGTAAAGAATCAACATGAGCAAAATGTTTGATCACTTCGTCCTTTGGATTATCAAGTATAAGTTAGGTCGAAGATCTCCGCACTGATCTGATCCTATTCAAATCCTGTCCACTCTTTCGGATTCTCGTTTCAACCCCTCTTATACTGGCTATTCGATATTTCTGAGGAATTTTTCCACTGGAAGTTATCACAGCAGCAGATGAAGGCAGCAAGAAATGGAGGCACTTTGTATATACGAACAGCTGGATTCACACAGTGCATTTTAGAGAACCTCACTTGACCTGATTCTACTAAAACAGTAGCAAGACTTTAGCCAAACGGGCCTAAAAGACAGTACTAGCAAACTTTCCCTAATACTGACTACTTGCCATGTCATATAGGCTCTCTAACTACATACAAGATGGATCACGCGGACCGTAACCGGACAGGAACGAGGATCCAACAAAACTCTGTTTGACGGCAGCCTCCTTTATTTTACTGCGCCAATTCAAGGCCTTTCCCAACCGCCCATAAAAGTCCGGATCCACCTGTTGTCACCCTAACCTGGATTTGTGCGAAAGATTCCCTAATTTCTCTGAGTTTCCGGAGCGTCTGTGCAGCATGTGTACATGTTTTAGTTCATATCTTTGTCTTTCAATCCAATGAGCTCACAGACACAGCTTCCTCCAGTTAACTTACTGATTAGAGGTGTCCTAGCCAAGCAATATGTCTCTTTTGATATTTACAGTCGGACTGGGTGTAAACGTTGACGAAAACCAACCACAAGAAATGCTACCAGAAACAGTAAGACGAAGCCACAATCCCAGTGAAGCCACGTTTGTCGGTCATTCAAACTTTTTATGGGATGACGTAATGCAACAATCTTAGGGTGGCGTAGTGCACCGTGTATTGTATGTAGCATTTTAAACTGGAAGCATAAAAGAATGAAGAACTTGTGCCAGTTTTGGTTTTGAAGAGTGGCTCAACTGAATTCCTACGGAATCGTTCGTCTGTAATATTTTTCAACAAAATGTGAGGCACAAAGTCCTCCTCATGTATCAACTGGTGAGTCCCAGGCAGGACGAAACCGGTTAAATTGGACTGTCGAAGGACCTTTTGAGTGACCTTTTGAGTAACTACCTGTCGAAAAAATGAGAAGCCTGCTTCTGTGTGAGGCAAGCCATGATGGAAGGTTTATGTAATCGTAAAGAAATATTCAATGTGGGCAATCCGAATAAACTAACGTAATGCTGAATTCCAAGAGGCAACGTGGGCTTACGGTATCCATAAGCTTGAATACAACTATGGTTGATCAAGGATGTGACATAAATAGTAACAATGCATCTGCTTAAACTGAAAAAATCTTAAATTTCGAGATTGTAGAACTTTGATAGACTTGAATTTATGCTAACCACTTTTCGTGATAGTTTTTGGTACAGTGCTTATGATGAATGGCAAGATCAACCTGCATTCAGTACCAACAATTTCATCGCGTTGGCCAGTAAAAGGCGTTTAGGCTTAATAGTTAAGTTCAAACCGCTGCCAACCTGGACGAAATCATGTTCATTCGTTAAGGAATGGAGATGATTGCACTCTTCAAACAGAGAATTAAATTTATGCCTCTTGTCCCAAGTACTATACACGCATTATGACTCGCGCTTTATATCGGAGATATGGTTGGAAAACCTGGTGGTTCTTGTGCGGACTACTCGATGTTTTATACCTGAGGAATCTACGTTGAATTTTTTTTCCCGGAAAAGCGCAGCCTTATTAGCATTTTTGCGTACCTACGTTTTGCACTATGCCGCACGAAATACGTGGCTGCGTATGATTCCATTGCACACGCTATTTGCGGCCGAAAAGAACGTGACAGTGATTACGTAAATAGTATAGTGAATGTCTTTTTTCTAATAAGGCCTGGGGAGAAAAGAGGTGAGTGTAAGATTTTTTTGAGGACAGCGTCAACTTGCGTCTTAGAAAACTCGAGCCGCTTCGATTGGCAACGTAATGACGTTGAAGGAACATTGAATCTCAACTTTGTGTATTGACAGGACTGCCTGCAGCTTGACCAAAGAGATAAACTTGGAAGCAACGTTAGAGTCAGCAAATTTGGATTATTTCAACAATCCTAGAATCCGAAGGGATGAATGATCGTTTGTTCCCGTTTCGTGTCCCTCGTTGGTTTTAAACGCCAACATCACACTGCAAATGAGGATGACATGACACATCTCAGAGCTTGTTGATAGAAAACAGTGCTGTTGCGTAAATGACTTGTCATTGATGGTGAAATTAAAATTGCGTCGGAGCGCCCCACTTACCTTTTTCAGCGTGTCTAATCATCTTTTTGAGGTCAAGGAATAACTCCGAGTAGCCAATTTGTTGACACAGCCCCGGCAATGAGCGGGGCCCCGTATTCATATTTTTCAAGCCCTGTGATTCAAAGTGCCGACCTGGGATCACTTATACAAAATGAAAAAAAACTTTTAGAGTTAAGACCCTTTACCATCCATCTGAGTTTTTCTGTACACCGACGGGCACAATTAACCGTCACAGTTCCTTACAATAAAATATCCTATGGCTGTATTCAGCTGTCCCATTCAACTGTACAAGTGAAAGAAGTAAATACAGCGATGGAATCTAAAGTTCTTGTTCCTAACTGGTAACTAGCATAGGATAAGACCAGCAATATATCGGAAAGCAGTTTCTTTATTACAACTCCATTCAGCGCTCCAAGCCCCTCTATAAAGATGTCAGCTAATGTTGGTTCTAGGGAATTTACCATGGTAACTTCATCTTCTGCTCTGGAAATGAAATCAGAAGTTTCCTATGCATACACAAGTACAACTACCAAAAGTTGGACCCAATAAGAAAACAATAGTCTGGAGGAATGACGAGAACCCGTATGAAAAAGTGACGATTTTAAGGAAAGGAAAGTCTGGGGGTAATGTCACGAACATCGGTGGGAGTCGTCACCGTCTGTTTGGAACTATTGGATTCTGTAAATTATGGTGGAGATTCGTGCGGATTCTTCAAAACTTGGTAAGCATACCTCCAATTGGTTCTCTAACACGGATCAAATACTTCGCTAGCTTATAATAAAGTGGGTCTGTTTTGGGTAAAATTGGGCGACTAGGCATATTTGGTCAATAAATCATGGGTATACCATGCAAACGAAGCATTTGGAAGCTAGTTACCTCGTGACGGTTAGAGCACGTTTGGGTGATAATCCCGATTAGTTCCTTGAGGGCAAGGTGCCTGATTGCTGTTTCTTCAAGGAATATTGGTGCGTCGGCTGGGAAGAAGTCGACTGCTTGACGAAGCACACCAATAAAAACTGCTCATGTGCATTAACAAGTGGAAACCGCTCGACTGTAACACACATTCGTTGACGAACTGCCACGCACCTCGAAAGATGAAAGAGATCCAATATCCAGGCAGGTTGCCGAAGACAGGTCAGGAGCAATCAAGATGCCAGAGTTGCAGTCAAACCATGGAGCTTTTAGTTAGAAAGCTCGAGTCCTAACTACAGAGTCATCTCCAGCTCTGTCATCAGCGTAACTAAAATTATCGAAAACAGACTGCTTAAGTCAACCCTTTCAGGTAGTTGAGTTGAGTAAGAGTTGAGTAATTAGGGTCATCAGTGTACATGCATTCATAACAAGAAGCGTTGGATAACTGGCAACCTAAGTTAACACATTTGATTTCCATTTGGTCCGTATTCTTCGTCCAATGGATGAAAGTTGACCCCATGATGCATGTTGGATTGAATCAACCAGTCACAAACAAATGCATACTTGATAGGCCTGGATTTACCAACTCAAGTGTTGATCGGCATATCCAAGACAACTCAGTTCAACCGTTCAGCCACGGCTGAGACAAGAGTTGGCACTTTGCAACTAAAAGTATGCTTGTTAGTATCAGCTGTCGTAATAGGTGGTATTGGTCCGTTCCAGAAGCGACTTCATTATTCAAATTCTTAAGTAAAAATTGACCAGAAGACAAATAAGCGTTCACATTCAGACGAAAGGCTGCAGCGCACTGTTAGCAGTAACCGAAGTAGCAACGCTTCCAATCACCACGTCGATAAAGCTTCACTTCACCATCGGCAGTTTTTTTGATGGAAGAACTTCACACGCGTCAGTGTTTTTAGGAACACAATCAGATTCTGATCAGATGCACGATGGTCCCGAAAATAAACTAGTTGCAAAGTAGGTAGTTGCATTACATTTGAACATGCTTCCAACATACTACTCATAATGCTGGTGGAAGCTCCAAACAAACTTCTACCGGTTTCACCTTAATTGGAGTCCATCAGACTTTGGCCATGTTCATTTCTTAGTTGAGCAGCATTTTTGCGCATTTTGCGGTAGACACTCATTTGAAAATAAAGTTTTTACTAGTAGGAGACTCAACTTGCTTAAGCCCAGAGGGTGGAACTGCAAAAAACTACGTCACACAAGATAAGCACTGAAAGAAAAGGAAGTTTCAGAAATGGACACGCGCTTGTCGATGCAGAACGGACCAACCTAAATTATTCACTAACTGAAGGTGGTGTAGAAAAGCTTGTTTGCGCTGAGGGGAGGAGAGAAACGCTAGTGCGCGGGTGACTGCATATTATTTAAAACTAATAACCAAGGCGGAAACGCCTTCATTAGTGGAGAAATTCCACCTAAGGAAACACCGAATGAATGGGCTGCTTCAATCCATAGATTAGTAACAAAATAGGGATGCGCAGGCACGGATCACTCTGTCTGGATCTCTCAAATGGAAAATATTTGGGACCGATTGGGTGGTCATCGTTTCAAAGAGGTTTGGTATACAATCGGTGGATTTATTGCTGGGCAACGTTTTGCTTTTGACACGAAAGTTTCGTCAGGCCAAGTGAGTAAGTAAGTAGCTTGATTGGGTTTAAAGGCAGTCGGGGAACCAATCCGTGAGATTTCTTATGACTAGCCGACTTGATCAGTGCTGGGTTTTTATTCTGATGTTCCTGTTTGTTGACTCGTGGGGATGGCCAACATTGACGATTGATTGTTTAGAGAGAGGAGTTGTCTTCATGTTGAATCCAGATTTATCGTCCTTGCTTTTTCAGTCTAGGACACCTTAATGGAAAATTCCTCTTCTGGTCATTCACAGATTTCGTTCACCTGTGTTCCTCAAAGCGCTCCGGGACAAATGGTTTCGGATGGGGTGGGGGTGGTAAATTGGATCTAACTCTACTTGGATTTTGTACTTTTAGATCCAGACCATTTCGCTGATAATTGCACACCACCTCATCTCGGCTCGGCGATTTTCACCGCCTCGGCCACCAGTCGCTGTGGTATGAATCTTAAACCCCTTCTCAGGATGTCCACATTTTCTACATCTATCCTCTGCCCAGTGTCTAGTGCATGCCCTGCCTCCCTTATAATAGGTCTCTCTTTTGACAAAGAGTTTTCAGGCCTCCAGATTTTCTCGTCTGAATTGCATATGGGCAAGGTTATTTCCCGACATTTACGTGCGGTTCTGAACTGTACACTAGGTAAAACAGCGAGGCAATAGTTAGATTATCTGTCTGCTGATTCTCACAGTGAACTTAATTCTAACTATGGAATAGTTTAGAAGCTCGTTATCCGCCATCTAAATGCAACCTCGTGCAGCAGGAACTCACCGAATGACATTTCTTTCTGCTGTCGCTCGGACCACTGCTTTGACCCGGTAAAAGGTTTGTAAGAGGCAACCGATCATGTGGCTGTTGATCTGTTCACCGAGCTTGACAACCGAGTTGCAAGCTTTTGGGGTCATTCGAAGAAAATCTTCAGTTCGCTGCTGGATGGGTGTCCCCGCGATTCGTGCTTGCGCTTACAAAGAGCTTGAAAGGAGCGGCTGTGAATTATAATCTGTTGGTTATTGATATTAATCGCGGCCGAACGGTTGTTCGTTCAAACTGCTATCTTGTACCCGCAGTTTTGGAATTCATTGATCTTTACTGGACTATGAGCAGCATCGTGCGCCAATGATTGCACACTTCATTTTTCCAGAGATCGAGGGACCTCTGGTTGGTGTGCTGTATGATTGGCTTGGTGACACCCTGTATCGGTAGATTTCTATTTGCAGTGCTGAATACAAAAGAAGGTTGATTCGGGATCATCAGAATCCGAATTTGCCTACACTAAAAAGCTCATTTGATTGGCTGGGAACGGTCTCTTAAATCTTGGTCATTATTGGCTAATAGCTTGTGGAGTGCGGGTTCTGTCGCGTCATTATCCCTTCCGCTTGTGGAAAATTGCTCCACTCCTCGTGCACGCTGTATTCAGTTCAGGGTTTGCCTTCTCACTTCTTGAGTTGGATCCTATTCCTTTATCTGGTCCTACCTCTTATGAACAGTAGTCATGCTTAGCGACTATACACTCATTTGCAAACTAATTTGGTTTTTCGAGAGACTCACCTGGAACCCTGCTGAATCTCTCGGTTTTTATGTTTCCTGGCAACTGAATGTGCTGCGTTTGACCGCCTCATGTTTCAGTCGCTACGATATTCGAGATATCACGATACATATATATTTTGTAATTCACTACTCATAAGGTTGCTGTCGAGGAGTTTTCAGCAACCTTATGAATAGTGCATAACAAAATATATAGCGGTCATCCCTCTTCATTACTTTTTAGCTCACCATTAGATTTTCGAGGGCACTTCGAAACCATAACTTATGTCCTTCCACTAGTTTAGAAATTAAAAGCTGTTACAATCGTATTAGTGCTTTTTCTCCAATCTTCTTCTGGATAGACGCGTAGTGACTGCTGCACGATCCATAAGGTTCAGTAGAAAGGCATTTGTTATTGTAGGCAACAGTAGTTAACAGTAATATCTGCGGTGATCCTTCTATTGTCGGCTCACTTTATCTTCGACACTTGATTACCTTCGTTTTTGGAATCGTAGGCATATTAAACAAGAAAAAGACATTTGGTGGATTTCAGTCTAGTTCCATCCAAAAAGCCCAATAGTGGTGGAAATTCCACAATAACCAAAGTTCTTTTCATGCATTAGAGACGGAACTGGTAGCCTTTGACGAGAATGCCATGGATCGGGGGAAAAAGTGACTGTCAACAATCACAGTTGGGTTTGCAACAAGCAAATTCTTTGTTTCGCTTGAATGTCTGCAGTGATGAGATGATGACTTCAAGGAAAGATGAATGATACGGTATATTTTTTCTGGTGTGGCGTTATCTCGCTCGCTCATCTTACAAAACAGTGCCAAAGTGAACGACTTCATTTGTTTCGCGGTCGGTGCTCAAGCGCGCTCAAGCTTGCACTTGCCGGAGAAGGGTGTTTTATTTACTATTAAAATACTCAGAGATGATTTCGTGTGTGTCCATTTTGAGTCGGTACAATCTATGAGAGGCATAGGGTTCCTTGATTTCTTCCCAGTTTTTCTGACGATACCCCTTGGTTAGTTTATCCCGAAATTCGGAGATATCCCACAAAAACGGTAAGTAAGACTGTGAGCTGAAAATTGAGAAATTTGTTTGAATAGCACTACCAGAAGAATTAATACGACACTTCGTGGTATTTTTCGGGAATTTAGGCACTTCACGATATAGCAAGTAGCTGTCTCTACTGGTTAGTCAGTTTCATACGTTAACCAGTTTTGTTGTTGGTACGCTGGCTGCAAGTCGCCTTCGAACGGATCTGCTGGGCATCGAAGTGAGCCACATTTTAGCGCATAACCCTTCGCCAAGTGTTTCGGTCCACAGAGAAGTTCCTGTACAATTTAAATCAAAATTTGTGTTTCCTGAATCTGCTTGAAGTCTCCTTAACGATTCTCCTGTACCACGCAGGCCATTCCTCAACCTCAGCAGGGAAGTGGAAAGACCAGGAAGGGTGAGCTCATGTCGTACATTCCTCCATCACGAAACGTGTGAATAAGCATGAAGTACGAATATCATTTATGTCCAAACCCAACCTAGTCTCAGACTTGGAACAATTAATGAATATGTTCGCTAAGAACTTCAATTTCTTTGGTAGCTTTCTTCGTATTGTGGTCCGGACCGAGACCCTGCTGTAGGCATTTCTGATGACCAAAGCGACTGTAAATGGAAGTGCGTGTAGAGAGTGATAAAAACAGATATCATACGTTGAACTCCTCTCCTAACGTCTATGATGAGCGAATTGTCACTTGAATTTATTTTACATACAGGAACTCGACCTAAACCGTCTTCTACTGACTAATAAAGTACCACCAATAAAAACCCGGCCGGGTGATTCAAAATCGTTTCCATGGACACACCATCAACTTACTTATAGTTGGTCACTCGGAATTCAAACAACGTTCTTAGTTGATGACAGTGGGGATTTTAGTTCATACCTAAAATTGAACTGACGGCCTCACTAGGTTAATGAGACTTTGGCGGGGGGATTAGCTGAAGTGTTTGAGTCACGACGGACTTACATGTGCCGAAATCAGCGGGTGAGACAAAATCATGTGATATAAAGATATATAATACAAAAACAATAAGTCAGTGTAACAAACTATACAGAATTGGGTATCTTATGCGGTTTGGCACATAAAAAGAATTCATCCTGCAACTTTGTTTCTCTCACTGCCCTGTTCAGACTGATTGGGAGATCGTTGTTTTGTAAACCCTTCAACTGTCAGCAGTTGTGTGCGCAGAAGCCAGGAGCTTAATGTCGCCTAGCCACCGCTGGTAGCTGTGAATTAAGGTACTTTAATCTAGTATATTTTCGCTTTAGGCAGATGTTGAATAGTTTGGGTTTCTTTTGAATTATGTGTCAACGTTAACCTCTGCAGATAAAGCAGATCGGAGATTCGGAACGGGTAGCGAGTGGCATATAACCTTCAGAGTTTTGAAGAATACCTGCGCGAGTTGCAGTTAGAAGGATCCTTAATGATGTAAGATCTGTGTTTTCTGAATTATCGATGCCCAAATCTACACGTGTAGTTCCACAAGGTTGAACAGTAGCATTTATTTGAGAGTGAAATAACCGCAAGATTGAAAAGGATTTAGGCATCCCGACTTCCCAAGGACAGTCCACACTACTTCTCTGCCCTCCAGATCTGAGGCTCTTTTCTAGGCCACGAGGAGACGTATAGCGGCTGGCGCTCGCTGGTAGCATTTCTCATGCATTTGTATCGGAGGGACGAATAAATAAATAGATCGAAAAATTGCCTCAGATAGACTATTTTGACAACACAAGATCCAGGTATGGTAATCTGACTTCTTCCGTTTGCCGACAGCAATATATCGTTCCATGCTTGCTCAGTGTAAAGCGAAGTAAATCGATTGCAGATGCGACAAATATAACATTTTGGCTAAAAGCTAATTATAGCTCAGAATTCCTTGCAACAAAACCAGGTTTTTTTCCACAAAAAATGTATGGATGGAATGGGAAGTTGGACGTAATTCCCTTGTGGTACAAAGTGACCCGAAAGATTAGGAAATGTAGCGAGTCCGGAAAGTCCCCTGAGGGTATCGAGGTTAACGTACGTAGTTTGCCCATACACAGTTTTTTTGTGAGTTCAGTGGGTGTCATTCCCCATTCAATTGATAGTTGTACCAACTATCGCAATGATTGGCACGAATTATAACATCTATAAAGAGCAAACAAATTTTACTACCAGTATGCAAAACAGCGAATATAATTTGGAATAAGTTAGGCAAACCAACTCACCTTAAGCCCCATCGGCTTTAAGAAACATAACTCTGTGCAAATGTGGTTTTGAAAATTCTCGTCTGGCTATTACTGTTATAACTAAGCGGCAACAATGAGAGATAAGAAGGATTTTCTTTACGGGAAGACCGTAGATTCAAGGGGCCTATTGTCTATCAAATATTTTTAGAGCTTACATACAATTCTACTAGTAGATAATACCACACACGCACTGATTCAGTAATCTTGCTATAAGATATTATAGTAAGCATAAAGCATGTTTACTAAATTGATGGCTCTGGATACCATGAACAATTTCTCATCTCCAAAAACCGCCACATTTTCTATGTATAAAACAGCATTGCTGCGTTTGATAAGCGCGTTTTTCAACTTTTGTTCTGTCCAGGTTAGCCTCTGAGTAAACATTTCTAGCTCAAAACTGACGCTCGAGTAGTTTTCTAGTTTATGAGATAAGGTAACTGAGTTGGTGATTGTAGTGTCTGGTTTTTCGTCCCTCCAGCTTCCTTTCTCTCATACAAGTGTCTTGTTTGTTTCATACTCCGAAAGAAGTAAATTTGGACCGCATTACTTTAGCCTGGTTCTTCCCATAACTAGAATTGCTTAGTGGGCATTGTGTGGGGCAGCTCGATTGGTCTTTCTGACCTTGAAACCGTAAGCTCTACGGAAAGATTGTGGTAGAACCTTTGGACAGCTGACCATAAGGCCTGATTCGACCGCAACTATGGGTCACCAGAAAACCATTCATAATGACGGTAAAGTTTTACGTTATGTTACCATTTCAATTTCTTTTAAATGACCCCGCTTAATTGCATATCGATTTTTGCGAGTCCTGTCAGAACCAGTCAAATAGGTAAATGTAGACGACAGCTCAAGATCATGGTAGAAATCACGTTTATTGAAATATTCGTAACAATCGAGTAGGATGGAAAGAAATACGTCGTCAGAGCAGTTTTATTTTTCCTCAATACTATTCAACATTGTTTATGTGGGAAACAATGTTATTTGGATTGCTGGGAATTTGTTCGTTATTGTCAAGAGCAATTTTCCTGGCTGAAACACCTTGCTGATGGACAATCAAAAATTGGGTTACAAGATGAGTGGAATTTCCGCTCACTCGACAATCGTTTTTGATACGTTCTCGGTGTGCAGTTTCAGTTCGTTAAGTTCCGTATACTCTTGATCCTTTTGCTTGCTGGATTGTGGTGTGCGCATATTCGCTTGACTGTCCCCGCCACTTCCCATCTACTGAGCTATAGTATTAGCCCTGTCTAAAGATGTAACTTGATATCAAAACTCAAAAACGGAATTTGCTTGTTTTCCAGACACATTAGTGAACAGACCTTGGCTTTTTGAGACTCTTTGGGTCAGTTCTTTAACACAGTTGCACAGACAATCTAATCTTGGAGCTGTCTANCATTAGTGAACAGACCTTGGCTTTTTGAGACTCTTTGGGTCAGTTCTTTAACGCAGTTGCACAGATAATCTAATCTTGTTTCGAGCTGTCTACCAAACTTGATTTGTTCATGCCTGGCGCTCCCACAACTGTCACTTTTTCAAGCAGACTTCAGCTAGAGAGTGTACAAACTGTTAGCTGGGACGTCACGGGTTCGATAATCCCTAGACTTTCATGATATGCGCTCTACCGATGAGTCCCAGTTAGCATAAAACATCTGTGGTGCTTCTTGACTATTCAACACAGACCGGCTTCACTGACAAGACGAAATCTTCAATAAAAAATTCTCAAGTCTCCTCTCATTACCAACGTTGTATATATATATATATGCCCCTGGCAACAGTGGCTCTCGGGGAATCCCTTACACCTGTAATACTGCATCTGGGACAAATTTATCCGAAAACATCAGTTAGACACGTAGAAACCAACAGCAGAGGCTTTACGTTGTTGGGGTAAAACAGTGGATATTTTCATAATATTCAATGGCATTGCCTCGATGAGAATAAACCACTTCGGCATCAACGACAAAGGACGATTGAACTAAAGAATAACATTTACTTTAACGGATGCACGGCTTGGGTCCTTTTGTACATCCGGACAAGTCGGTCGCGAACCAAACACTTGTGTAGAATACATTTTTGTGTGAAAACAAAACGAGCCTAATTAGTTTAGCAAATGATTACCAGAGCACATGTCATCCCTATATTGTGGGTCCATATGGCGAATTCCAATAACAAAACTGAAAAATCCTATTGCAGGGAAAACTCCCCGACTAGACTGAAAAGAATAAAAGTTTAAGGCTAAACTGGAAACTTGAATTAATTGTGGTTTCATCGTTCTTGGATGCTAACAGAAACAACCCCAATGTGATCTGACTGCTGTTATTGTTGAGCATGATTATCTCCAAAATACTCATCCTAAATTCAACTAAAAAATACATGACTGAGCGAATTATTTCATGAAGAAATTCATGCGCTGTAAAGTTTGGTTGGCAAACGTACGGTTCAAGCATAACCTAAAAATTCTAATCAAGAGGACACTTGTGTAATCCCTTGATGTCCATCTGATGGTTCTCATGACAGCACTGGTGTGGCTGAAGTAGTTTCGTATCCAGCGCACATTCACCTCAAGCTGGCAAGCCGTTTATAAAGTTGTAAAGTTGTTTGGCTCACACAATGACCTATTTGATGTTAGAAAACATAGAAACTTGTTAATAGAAATACGGTAGCAATTTCTTCCGCAACAATAACTCTGCCTCATTTTGTTGAGCATCTGTTGTTGTTCTCATCGCTCGCCCATGAAACAAAACGCAAACGAAGGTCACTCTGATTGGTTATTCGTTCCAAATTGATGAGATTCCCTGTCCTGTTCGTGTTTTTCGAAAATATTATTCATAATAGGGTTTCACTGAAGCAGGGTTGCTACCATGGCAACCAAAATCTCCGAGACGAAACAATAAACAAAGAGGGTGTGTGTCGCAGTCAAATCGGTGGTTCTACTGGTTAAATTTGCTAGTCACGTATGTGGCACGATTGAAGAGTATCACCGGACACCCAGGTAGAAAATATCGCTAGGGCGTCAGTAAACCAGACAGAAAAGATACATGAATTAAGGAGTAACGCTTCCACATACTGAGGCCTGTTTTCATTTGAGACTGGGTATGCATCCGTTATGTATCCACAGTAACTATCGGGTGTCAGATTGTTTTGGTCTATCGATTATTATTTTAAAAAGAGGCTAGTTGCCTGTACTGGTAAGGCTTAGTAAACCTTATTTTATATGACCTACTGGCGGGATTGCCAGAATTACAATCAGTTCTGTAGAGACAAACTACTCTGAGTTAAATTATTCAGCCACATTTTTCACTACTTGCCAACCCACGTGGTTTTCAATAGAGACTGAACTGGATCTCCCGTCTATGATATTCCTAAATTGATTGCGCTGTACAAAGACTGCCTCTTGTTTTAGTTGACATGATATTCGAGATATCGCAGCATATTTTCATAAAAGAAACTCCCACAAGTTTGCTGAAAACTCTTCGACAGCCCACGACTGGTTTTGCTCTTTTTGGGGCTCATCAGGGAGGCGCAGTCCCCTCGAGTTTCCGTCAACCTTATGTTCCAATTGAACCCAATTTCGAGAGGTTTCGACAAATACGTTCATTTACATATCATTTTGGTTTTCACAGGAAACTCAAATGAATCTCTCGTTTACAACTCTTCTTCTCATTGAACGAACTAGGTTAAAATTTGTTTCTGCTATATCTCTTTTATTAATGATTATGCCATGACGACGAACCTATTGTTTGTGCACGCATGACTTCATTCTTCCCGGTTCATCTTTTTCACGTTAACGATCGGTATCACCGATTCACTCCGACGCTGAAATTAGGCTTATCGGTCAATGTACCAACGAGTTTCTGCAGGATTATGCAACACCTCTTTGTCGACCATGGTTTTTAATCGAGCCACATAAGACGGGTCTTACTGGAAAGCTCGTTATTCGGCTAAAGGCTGCCTTACAGGTTCCGGTTGGAAGGGGGGGTTACATTTCCGTTGAACTCTTAAGAACCATAGTCTTCACACTTGTATGGCGCTTCCGCAGGCGGTTTTATCAGTAGGTTAGTGAGCAGGCATTTTTGCGCTAAGACTGACTGTATTTCCAAGATGTTATAAATTAGCAGACAAATAAGACTCAGGTTTACGAAGGTACGGAAGCCAGGATGACGTAATTTGTGCAAAATATTTTCCACCCAATATTTGATGCTTATACACAGGTTTTCCGCTATTTAATCCAGTACTTCAATCTTTTGTCTTTGAGGGCTTTCAGATCGAGTGGGATATTATCCCGCTTAATCCGACGAAGACGATGGTAATGCTTTCGAAAAAATAATATTATCTTGACAGGATACATCCTCTTAATCCTGCACGCATATTCATGTCCGTCTTGGATGACAACAAAAATAGCTCCTTGCTCGCAGTCGAGGATACGTGACCACGGATCACTTTACCACAAGCATAAAAGCTGTTAGGGAAAATAACTCTTAATTCCTTAGGTAATTCAGGTCTAAGATGTATGGTATCGAACTGAATAATCATAGAATAATTTGTATTCCACCGACACCCTCTGTATGCCTAGCAATGTCGTATACCTAAATCTTCAATCTAACTATTCTTCTCATCCTTAATAATAGTATTGTCTCAACTTAGTTCAAAATCTGAAACTTACAAGCCGGCATTCTTGTCAAGAGAACCACCAAAAATGCGCAGTGTGTAATAACCCCCAAAAGTAGGTCAGAAGCACACTAAAATAGGTCGCATATAAAATGTGTGCGGTGACAACATTCTAGAAATTCGGACGAAGTGAATAGTATCTCAACAATGTTTCAGTAGATAACAGGTTATAATTTTTCATGTAAAAAACTAAGATGATTGAATCAGCTTACAGGAGTACCCCATTCGTTTATTTGTAAAATTATTCAATTAAAACAACAACTCACCAAGAGAATATCTTATTCGTTTATTCATAATTCCTACCGGATGGATATGTGAGTGACAGATGGGCTGACATAAAGAAGCATATACTGGGCTGCATCTGTCCATAGTGACAGGCAGATTTTCCTGTTTTGGGTATTGCTGATCACACAAAGTCAACTAATTTGATGGGTATGAATATCCTGTCTGTCTTGCATAATGTTAGTTTTTGGCCAAACGAAGAATGACATTCTTGTGAAACGATGCTGCCAAAAAGACTGCGGAAGTATCCAGCAACACCGCATTCTTATAAAAAGTTTGATACCGTACATACAGTACCAACAACATCGCGTGCGGCTTTGTTCTTAACTTTTCAAGCATGTTCCTGAAGGCTGCTGGAGAAACTGCCCCTAATCGGTTTGCTTGGTTTGAGGGTCCATTGATCTGTGCGCAGTTTGTATCGACTTAAAATGCTGAAGGGAATCCGGCGAGGGCAAGAAAGGGGTCAGAAATTACACGTATGTTCTTAAAGATGCAGGTGGCAGTGAACAAGCTTGCTACGCATAACTGAGGTCGATGTGATCTGTTATGACCTTTGGTTGTTTTTTAATGAGTACTGCCTAGCCGAATGGTTTCTACTGCTTCGAAAGTTCATAATGAAAAGGAACAGTGTGTCAGCAGCACTCGACCACACCAAACATTCTCCAGTGCCTTGTCTCCGACTCAAGGAGACCATCCGTTTTCGCTATGGCGCTCCTTAGCAAGCCCGCCTGAGCGCCACAGTGGTACCTAAGTTTTAAGTTAATGGTAAACGCGTAGCCAGGGTAATTAAAGCTACAAGCCTTAGGGCATGGCCATAACCGACATGCATCAATAAGCTACTCATCCCCACGATTTCCTAACATATGTTGCTAAGCTGGCCATGTACATATGAATACCCGGTGGGGATCATCAGCCAAACAAAGATGCCAACACTTGATGGCTTAATTCGAAAGCCAAAGGGCTTATGTCATCCAGATGTGGATCATGGAGATTGTCTCGTGTTCATCCTTCTGACTGGCAGCACGCATGACTGCACACGAGAATCGAGAATACGAGCAACACCAGGCCTTCCAGCGTGCGAACACTAGGATCAGCTTACTTAGCAATTTTTATTCATTCAGTGATGCATTCATACGAGCCACTTACTGCGAGCAGGCACTGGTAGACCGAATATTGTTGAACATCGAGTTCGTCCCGGATACCAGACAACCATGTAAGTCCGGAGCAAAGACACGTCGATTTCTTGCACTTTCGGGGTTACCATAGAAACAGACTTTTCAATAACCGGAAAGGAAGAGCATATCATAGGTGTTATTTAAATACTCAACCTGGATATTCAAAAGCAATATTCAACTTCAACAGAACAAATTAGCCCGAAGAAAATCACCCTCTAGAGAGAACTTTGAGCGATTGAGGGACACAGAGGTCATGCTCAATAAGGCTGTTGGGCCATTACGACTCTTCTCTGTATCTTTGTTTTCCATTTCTTTCGCTTTGACAACACAGCTGTTGTCGGGCTCATTGAAGCCCTATCTGACGAACCCAATCGCCGGAAACGGGCTCGTTTTTTGCATTGTTTCATTCTTATATCCATAGTTAAAAAAACGAGACGATCAAATAATAAGCGTAGATAAAGGTGTTTCCCTTCAAGTATATTCGGGACTACGATACGCGGCAGGAAGTTAATCCAAAGATGTCTATTTTCGGAACGTGGCACAGTCGCCATAGCGTCTAAAGCAATGTAGAACTTTTTTCAAAGGGCAAATATCACCTTACATATGTAACAATATAAGGTGAATTAAATATAGACTGGTCCAAATGATTGCATAGTTGATGTGAACCGTGGCGACACGCGTTTCCCGGTATTGAACACTGAAACAATGGACTCAGGACTGCATTGATTAGTCTAGGATTACGTCCGCGCGGTGAAAACAAGGTGGGCGGACAGTTTATGCATCATTTCCATCCTTATAGAAGCGGCGATTCCAGTCGAGCGGCAGCCGTACTTGTTGCGGTGTGCCACGTAAGGGCAATAGTGATAATGATTGTTGCCAAGCTAGTGTAACACAAACCAAGCTCGAACTTACGACGGAAAATCAAACGCAAAAGATGAGGGATAAGACAAGCAGGAAATAGTGGGGATTTAAATGGGATCAGCCTTGATGCTACAGAGAGAAAAATTGGTGTTTTACTTCCACTCAAGTCACTAATCGGCTATAGGCTAATGAAGTTCAAATTCAATCCGGTGTGAGGAAAAGCCTAATCCCGACCGAAGACAGAAAGTACACGCAGGCGCGAAAACAGATTTCATATACGACCGATAGTGAGAGTTCTGAAGAAAGCGTTACAGCTCTGAGGCTGAGGAGATTGACGAGGGTTTTGACACAAGCAATATCTGTGCTTTGATAGGTTGATAGGTTTGGTAAGTTGTCTAAAGAAATTCGAATCCCAGGGAAACAAGGAGTGAAAAGGATGGTGTAGACGTTTGCTCGCAAAAGCGCACAGTGCTAAAATCGACCGATCAGTCAGAACAGATTAACTAGCGCCAGTCCAGGAAAATTTGTACCCAATTCATTTGAAAGGGTATGCAGTAGTCCTGACGAAACTTGTTACCCAAAAGGGTCACTGTATAGACTATGTCACGGCATTAGCCTGGTAATTGCGGCACTCAAAGCGATTTCTGGTCTAATCGATAGACGCTGGACTGACCCATAATATGTTGTCGCATATTTACTCTCCGACTGATCCTGAAAGATCGATAATGCTTCTATCACCCAGAAGTTTTTTCCAATGACTTGAAGATTTCTTTTGAATCTGACAATGTGACAATCTATGGAACAGAATGTTCTTCATAAACCTTAATTATTCCAAGGATTATGTTGTAACCTCGCCCAAGTTCTTTACATCCATTCGCGTCAGCTGGGTCTGTACCCTAATTCTTCTCTGTTACAACATTGGCGTCGATATGATAACGCAGAGGAATCTGTCCTAGCGTTGTTCCCCCTACCCAAGGGACATTCGCTCACAGATGCAGAAAAACGAGTGATTTTGTTCTTCACACTTCCAACTCCTCAAAAACGGATTTTTACAAGTGCAGATTTTGACATCCTGCTGCGATCGCTGGTAGGAGTGGAATCAAACGCTAGGCTCTCAAATCGGTCAACTGAACTAGTGGACAAATTCGTTCGCCCGGATGATCTAGCTCAAGAGGATCCTATGATNCGTTCGCCCGGGTGATCTAGCTCAAGAGGATCCTATGATATCCTTAGCGAGGAAACGAATCGTTCTCGAGTGGTTTGGGCTGGTCTAGGCTGGTCCAGTTTAGGCTGATGCAGTGCACTGAAGGTTGTTATAGAGAGAAAAATTAGTGCAAATTGAGGACGTTCACAAAATGCCAGTTTTTGACTATCCGTACCTTCGGAATAGTGATAGAATTTAAAACATTTGATTGGTGATGTTGGGGGGGGGATACATTTCACACGATAGACAGCTGACGACGCCTCGTAGGTCGCCCTGATTTTGTCACGTTCTCCATATTCCAGTCGATCAACTCTCTCGAACAGCCTCCGTTCCTCAAACATGCGGATTTTGCAAACGGGGCTAATTAATTGAATGCAAAATTCAGAAACCGTGACCAAAAATAATCGGTAGTGACTGTCTTTACGTATTTCTTAATGAGGATATCCCGAGATCTGGCACGTTGCTCATCAAAGAATTTGGAATACATGGCTCGTTCGCGCGCTCTTTTGGGTGAATGTGATCAAGTTTTCGTTCCCAATCCGAGCTTTCCCATACCAGTGTTTCTTTATAAGAAGTCCACTACCATCCCTGGATTCACGCGCCAGTTACGTCGGGTATCCAGTCCTACGTCCAAACACATCGAAGAACGAAAATATGACAGCTAGAGGTGGTGCACAACACACGCATAACTTACAGTTGTGATGAGACAGTCTACACTTTGTGACTCCCTAATGCAGCAAAATCAGATGAGAAAGTTTCTACTAACTCGGTATCATTTCGACCAGTAAGCGAACCCCGGATAGTGAACCGGACTCTCGGATAAGCACAGCTAGCTTTGCAGTTGGAATGCTTCAGAAAAGTACCTAGGGCGGCCACATTTGCGGCTGTCAACAGTTTTATACGACAGCTTGACATGATCCGTAGTCTGGTTTAGGGTCTGAATTTTGTTAATGATGAGTTCACATTGAACTCTGACATCTGCGATTGATAAACTACAGTGCTGAGTGACGCAATTTTTTCTGGATGCTTCAGTCTGTTGCGTGTTGTCAGGGTCGATTCGTGCTCGTGCTATTCCCATTTTCGGTTACACCACGGCAACGCTACGAACACAATCCCATTACCGACTGTAACTCTACCATCTCAAAATCATCCTAGTGACACCGGAATTCCGTAAGAGGCTACTTCAATAAGTTTGTTTTTGTTCTTGCTTTGTTTTATTTTAACCGCATCTTACAATTTAAAATTGTTAAGAGACAAGTTTGCCTGTGTTTTTCTTCTACCATAAAATGACCTATTTTGAGTAGGAGAGGCCAGCATCTCAGTATAGATTGCTTCCGACAATCATTTGGGCCGCGATGGGTTACGCGCAAGACCCCAAATCCAAGTCGTTCGAATGGGGGTTTATCAACAAATGTGGTACTATAAATACAACAGTAAAATAAAAACTGCACAAACCTCAAATCGTGGGACACTGTGCTGGCTTCTGCACGCCAGTTTAGGAATTGCCAACTCCTATTGGATCCCAAAGTCCAAAGTGTAATATACACGCTATGGAAGCACCGGCGTGGGCCACTGTGCTGGTTTCTGCACGCCAGTTTAGAAACTGCCAACTCCTATTTGATCCCAAAGTCCAAAGTGTAATATGCACGCTATGGAAGCACCGGGGATCAGTGATTTCCGAAGGCAGGTGTTCACGACAGTCTCTGTGGATGGAAAACACACAGAAAGCTCGTGAGCCGAAACCCATTAAGCAAGATTGTACAATCAATCAAACTGACAGACCCCATATATTACACTTGTCCCCCTTTTGAAGAACACCGTCCTCGGTGTACCATGGACTACGTAAACCGGCCGGGGCTAGTGGTGTGGTGCGTGAGGCTGATGAGCGTGTGCAGAGGTTGCTGTGTCTGGGGCTGCGTCCACCGTGTGTGATTTAGCAACGTATTAGCTCTGAGGCCTGTATGCACCTATGTAGAGCCAGGGCCTTTGTGGCAGGTTCACCGTGTGTGGTAACCCTACTGGCGGTGTCACTAATGATATAATATGAAAGCTACAGAAGCACCAGGGGACAGTGGTTCTCCGAAGACAGCAGTTCACGACAATTTCTGTGGATGGAAAACAAAAACAAAGCTCATGAGCCGAAGCCCAGTAAGCAAGGTTGTACATCACCAATACTCACATATAAATTAATCAAACTGACAGACCCCATATACTACAGCAGCGACTCAGGGCGACGATGTCGAAACCACGGGGAGATTTAAACAACACGTGCGATAACAAAGTCAAAGAACGGTTTACGTTCAGGTCAAAAGCAAAAAAGGTGTTACAGGAGCAAAACCAAAACGACAGAAACGGGGAATCAGGATGTACACAATAAGAACAGAAGGAAAGAATCAAAACCCAGTCCGTCAAACCTGCCTGTCAAAAGTAGGCAAACTACCAAATGATCGCGCATAGTTGCAGGGGAATTGGTAGTTGGTGGTAAAACACGTAATACTGCATCAAATCCCTTGACACCCCTATGGCTTCCAAAAATGGGGAAGGCAGGGGTTTCAGATCACACGTATATGTAAGTTGTCAAGTTCCCTTTTTAACTATCATTGTCAAAAACGTGCCTTTTGGACGTGACACACGGCAATTCATTTTAATGCAGTGTGTTGCCAACGGTTGCCCTCTTTCAGGCTGAACAACCTCTAGGACTCGAAACTGAGTGCTCTTGTCAACAAACGGTTTGACCTAATGACCCTCGGCGACTGAAGCTATTCTGGTCTCAAGACGACATAGGTCTGACGCTTGAATTTGGGAGGAGCTGAAGTATGGGAACTCAAGCGTCCATCAGGCTCTCCTTATTTCAACACCTCCTAGATGACTGCCACTAAGCCGCTTTATCCTGGCTTATTCTAGATAACATTCACCCGACCTAAAGCTGCCACCCGATGCTGCCTCCCCCGAGGAAGGACGGGTTAGAAAAGATCGGCCCCAAAAATCGCGCACTCCAATCGCCCAACGGTTGACCGTGACCGCCGGGGCATTATCCGATACGATCGAAATACTTTTAAAGCTAAAGATCCCGGTGCTGTTCAAAAGGCATCTGCTGTGCGCAGCCGCATCAGGAATGAGACAGTAATGCCTTATTCCCTGCGCCCTCGGGTTAGGCCAACCCCCTGCAGCCGAGCAGGTCAGACTATTGAGTCATCGGCTCCGGGCAGGGTCCCCAAAGAAAACCCTACATTCTCCCA